>NC_081343.1:38459386-38663251 GCF_029784015.1 Lycium ferocissimum
CCCACTCAAATTGTTAGCCAATAAAAGTTGGCCAAATCACAAGTGGGACCCACACGGCCACTTAAGCCTACTAATGATACAATTAGGCTCTTAATCTCACTTGGTCATCTAATCTTGGTCAATTAATCCTTATTCTTCAATAATGTTCTTATACCAAACGAAATCCATAGGCAACTTGTGCATCGGAACGAAATCGAGAGATGAAAACCCTTCCCGGGAACCCTAAAACAGCTTTGTCTTTAACTTGTCGCACTTAGCTTTATAATGTCCCAATGTAAAGATACGGGACATAACACTTATATATGTATGTGTTGCCTTGGATAATGTGTATACTCAGGTTGGGTAAGATGATTAGCATAGGGAGTAGTGCTCGGTAGCCAACTCCGGGTACCCGTCATGGCTCCCTAGTCGGGTCGTGAAACATTCCTTCGTGCTACTTTATTCAAATTGGTATCTGGAATTCGTAAATTGGTATCTGATTCATTTCTATTCTCTTATAGATGGTGAGGACACGAGCTACCATCGCGAGGGATGAGGTGCTCGAGCTCGCTGCTGTGGTAGCCGCCAAGGGAAGAGGAAAGGTGAGAAGTCGCGACCAAGCTAGACGTCGTGGAGCTGCATCGGCTAGGGGTGAGTCCCCTATGGCTGGACATAGGCAAGCGCATTTAGCTTCTCCAAAGCGTTAGCCCGAGCGAGCACAGGCAGTCGGGAAGGTGTGGGACCAGCTTAGACTCACCCCGATGCCGTGTTTGATCAGTCACTGCAGGATATCATGGCCTGTGTGCTTCTTCGTCTTGATGGCCAGCATGCTGTAGGTGGTGCCACTACTCCAGGTGGTTCCAAGACTCGAATGGGGGTATGGACTCCCGAGCAGGGCCAAACTTTGGAGAGGCATCTTGCTGCTGCTATGGCCCTGCGTTTGGATGGTATTCCAACCCATGATTAGGAGCTTGTTGGGAGGTTCCTGAAGATGGAGCAGCCTAAGTTTTTTGGCTTCCATAGTGATGATACGTATGAGTTTATAGTTGAGATGCATGAGAAGCTTTATAAGATGGGTATTGTGGAGTCTCATGGTGAGGATTATGTGTCTTTCCAGCTTTGCAGCGATGCGAAGACTTGGTAGAGGACTTTTATTGAGGGCAGACCCATTGGTGCACCTCCACGTACTTGGACCAAGTTTCATCAGGCTTTATTGGAGAAGTACGTGTGTTATATCCCGTATTTTGTACCTTGAGACAATCCGAGCTAACCATGATAAGTTAAGGACAGGACTATTCCGGGATATGAGGTAGAGACTTTTGACCTTCGATTTTGTGTTAAGGCATAAGTTGCTTACGAATTTATTGGCATGGAATATTAAGGAAAATTTGGGGTTAAAATGTCACGACCCAACCCCGTAGGCCGTGACTAGTGCCCGAGCTGGGCACCCAAACACATTCACAAATTCGAATCACAAACAGATAGCTTATACGCATACAAATATCAGACGCTGTCTCAAATGCAAACATATATATATATATATATCAGAAGCCGGAAAGGCTATCAAATGGCACGTCGGCCCAAGACATATACAAAAGCAAGCCGACAAGGCTGCCACGGCGAATAACAGATCGCCCCGAACATACAACATACAAACACACCGTACAGGATAGGCCTAACCCACATATATGTCTACGTACCTCTAAACGAGACCAACGGAATCATATGACGGGACAGTGGCCCCCGCCGTACCCCCCCCGAACAAACAAATACATGTGCCACGAACGAATATGTACCAAAAGGTGGGCTCCGGAATAAGGAGCACTCCAAGACCGCTGATGGGAATCCTAAGCCGGCGGATCACCAAAATCTGTATCTGTACCTGCGGGCATGAAACGCAGCCCCCGAAGAAAGGGGGTCAGTACGAAATATGTACTGAGTATGTAAAACATGGAATACCATAAACAAAATCGTACTGCAACGAGGAGGACAGAAAAGTAGCATAATAACCAGAAAATCATAACACTTGCCTTTGAAACATAAGTCATACGTATCCATTTCATATACAGCTCATCACAGGACTGAGAAACAGAGTCAGAAAATCATCTCGTACACATACATAGGTATAACGTGCCCCGGCCCTTTAATGAGGGATGCGGTAAGTAGGATCATCAGATATATATACATATAACGTGCCCTGGCCCTTTAATGAGGGACGCGGTAAGTAAAATCATCATATCATGCACATATAACGTGCCCCGGCCCTCTAGTGAGGGACGCGGTGAATGAATTCATCATATGCCATCCTGGCCACCTCCCCATATCATCATATCATATAACATGCCCCGGCCCTGTAGTGAGGGGCGCGGTGAATCATACTGTAGAATCGTGCACGAATACATGCCCTGGCCCGGAACGCAGTGAAAGAGATCATAATAGCTCGCACGAGCAGAGTAGTGAGAAATCACATACACAAATCATCATCATAGACTCAACAACATAATCAAACGAAATCTCATTTTAAAGCTAAATAGCAGTCAAGTCAAGTTCCTTCCGAAAATCATTCGAGGACATATCAAGTAGTACTTTAGAAATGGTAGGTACGTGTCAAGATCATATGACATAGCTTGTGGAAGTCAAAAACATAGTCGTCATTACAGACTCAATAGAATAGTCGAAGCAAACTATTATTTCAAAACCAAGACAAACGTCAAATCGAATTTTCTTTCGAATACCACTCGGGAACATATCAACCCGAATTTCTGAAACCATAGTTATGTATCAAAACCATATGCGTGAGATCGTTATCATAAACTCAAAGGTAAGTAAACCGATCGTAATTGAAATCGGGATCATAATCGTATCATATTCTTTCAAAAGTCGTCAGAAGTACATAAGGAAAAGTCGCGGGACCCACGGACGGGTGTCGACCCGAGCCGGGCCCGCCTATGGAAAACATAATCATCATATCATGCATACGAAGACCAAGAAATAAATAATACTCACAGACATGGTCGGAACGCGAGAGTAGAGTTTCCTTGAGACTCGTATCATAGCCTATTTACGACTAAGACATGCCAAAAGAAGGAAGGGTTGCGCTTTACATACCTCAAACGCTTCCAAAGCTACTCCAAACTCAAGCTAATGCAAACCTACGTCTCGGGATGCCCAAGGTCTACAAACAAGTCATAATATGCCAAACATTAGTTGTAGACATTTGGGCATTTAATTCCAAATTTGCCCTTAATTCTCTGAGAAATTTTAACATTTCCCCGTAAATAGGCCACCCGAGAATTTAACTCGGCCAAAATCAACAACAACAACAACAACAACAAACCTAGCAACATCAATAATCAATCCGAAAGGCAATATAACATTAATAAGCCTCTTTTTCATCATTCAACAACTTTCAATATATATGATTCAACGTCTTACGTTCAAGCCAACATTAACGCTTATACATTCAAATACTCCTCCGAATCCATGTCAACAACATTCAAGAACATCCTAAACAATTCATACAATATTTCCAACAATCCAACAAAGGCTCCAATTTACCCGAAAACTGTCTCCAACCCAAGAACACAACTATAACCCATTCCTCACTTTCAAATCATGATTTGCATCAATAATTCACACTACAACGATATCATTCTCATAAATATAAAAATTACATCAAATACACAATAATCTTCAAATCAGCCCATACAATTATAACATCAATCTAGAGTCATTAAAAGCTCATTTCCAACATAGAATTCATTACGACAACCACTAAAACGCTAAGCGACATTAATGCGTTCTTCGTCACATAACATGACCCATTTTCGGCCAACACTACACATATACATATATGGATGATTCTCAATCATTTCTTCACCCTACAATGATCACAACATGCTAACTAAGCTTTAATTCATAGCTTCAACACAACACAACACACACCCACTTGCACGGCTAGCACACCATGCACACAACTCACTTCCAACATACTATTTTTCATGATATTCATCCATTTTAACATACTACAACATGCATACAATCTTTATAACACATAAAACATAATTGATTCTTACCTTTCTCCTTCAACTCCCCAAATAGGCTAGGGTTAGCGATCTACTCAACGGGTGATTGGATGACCCGAACAATGCTTCCACGCTACTTAGGGACCTCAAAATAGTGGTTTTGCATCAAAGAAATATTTTTGGAGTGACTAGAATTGGAGTTGGTTTTTCCCTTGCCTTGGCCGAGAGCCCCCTTTCTCTCCTCAACTTCTTGCTCTTTTTTTTTCTAAGTGTTGAAATGAATAAAAGATGACTACTTGATCATCTTTTGTGCTATTATATGAATGGCACAAGTATCCTTGGCCCACATATGTGTTGGACCAATTAAAATTGTCCACAAATTGTGTGGGCCAACTCAAAGCCACACGGCCACAACAAGGAGAAATTGCATGATTTTCAAGTTTCACAAATTCCATCTTTGGTCCCAAATTTTCCTAATTGTTCCCTACCAACAAATTCATGAACAACTTATGTCTCAAAATAAAATCGAAGGTCAAAAGTCTCGACTTGGTATCCCGGAATGGTTTTGTCTTTAACTTATTATAATTAGTCCGGATTGTCCCAATGTACGAAAATGCGGAATATAACATAAAAGTTAATTTAGGAAAGTTGGCATTTCATGAAATAATGGCCAAGTTGGCCGTGTGGTGTGAGTGGGGCACCACCCACGGCTTGGCTAATTTTAATTCATCCAAGCCATGGGACACATGGATGACTTATATATGATTATATTGGATGACTTATTAATCACATTCTTCATACTTTCAAACCTTAGAAAATTCAAGAAACTTGGAGAAAAATAAAGAGAGGCCATTCGGCCATGGAACCGAGAATTTGAGCCCTCAAATCTTGATTCAAAAAAAATATTTTCTTCTAGCAGTTCCAACCAATTGGAAGGTCCTTATTAACGTGCTTAAAAATTGACAATCATGTTGTTGCTTCATAATTTGAACTCTCGTTGATGATTATATTTCGTATTTTGTACGTCGGATTATTCGCAAGGTGAGGTGGGGCCCACACATTGAGATTTTTTTTGGGACATGCGACAATTTATATGAATCACATATGTGAAGTTAAACATAATTCAAGAAGGACCCTTGAGCCAAATCAAAGTGGAAGTCCTACAAGCAAATATTTTTAAGTAACGTTCTCGGGTGATCTGACTTCGAGGGGAAGAAACGGTATTATAAGTTTGGAATTTGGAAAAATACCAAAGATATAAGTTGTAGATAATTGAATTAGCTTTCCAACCATTGGTCGTGGGCCCACATATGACATCGGGATTAGGAGATATGGACAGTTTAAGGCGGAAAGGTTAGTGGGCTAGGCCCAATCGGGTTAGGCCCATGACCCATGCCTATTTAAGTGAAATTTCAGCCCTTTCATCTCATTTTTCAGACCAAGAACACCAGAAAATTCTGGAAAGAGAGAGAGAAGAGCCTTGGAGAGAAGAAAAACCAATTTTGACCAAAATCTGAGCCCCGAATTCCGAAGCCCATGAATAGAAAAGTGTTGTACGCTGTGTTGTCTTCAATTTGAGCTAAAAATCAACCAAGGAGAAGAGTGATAACGTGGGGGCTGAATGCTTAAGGTATGAATACGGTTCCTTTTCATTGTTAACGAGTTTATTTAGAATTTTAACGGATTAGCACGGAGGGAATAGTACGATAAATTCGTTTGTTGGTGTTGTGAATTATGGAAGGAGATTTGAAGAGAATTTTGGATGAAAATAAATGTATTTACCTTGTAAAATGTGAAGGCTGTTGTTATTGATGTTGTTCATATGAATTTCGACTCCTTTACGAAAAATAAAATTATTAAATAGTTATATCGCAAATTTGATTGGTTGAGAAATTTAGAAAATAGTGTGCGGGCTGTTTTATGGCATACGTCGGTATTGGAAATGATGTTAATACAATTGGTATTATTTTGGTGTTGTTGGTTACTGAATTGAGAATTCGGGCTAGGCATATAAATAGGGGAAATGCTGCCCAAATTTCTGTAGACAAATGCTAACTTAGGTGTCACATCCTTAATCCGATAGGGTGTGATGGGCACCCGACCCTTATTTAGGGCCGAGCGAACCCGCTGACTCTCGTAGTACTTATAATCATGCTGGCCCTCAAGTCATGACACAAATACAGAATGAAAGTTTTTCGAAGAACAATATACTTTTGCCTTTCTCAAATCGAATAAAATTTGTGACATATGAATCATATGAAACTTATAATACATTGCATAATAGTACATCGGCTTACATAGCCGCTTACATAACCGACATCTTAGACCCACGACAGAGTTTCGCAAAGTCTCTAACACGGAACATGAAACCATAATATAATACTCCGACTTGGAAAAGCTCCGGAGAAAATGGAGCTCGCCAATTCCGCCGGAACATCTTCTCGCTAATATCTTCACCACTCACCGGGCGTACTCGCGCGGCATGAAACGCAGCCCCCGAAGAAAGGAGGTCAGTACGGAATATGTACTGAGTATGTAAAGCATGAAATATAATAAGCGGGATCGTACTGAAGTAAAGAGTATAGAAAATCATAAGACTTGCCTTAAAAAAACATATATCGTGCATATCAATATCATAAAATCATCGTAAAAACATATAGCGTGTCCCGGCCCTCTAGTGAGGGACTCGGTAGATAAAATCATCGTTTACATATACATATAACGTGCCCCGGCCCTCAACGAGGGACGCGGTGTGTAAAATCATATCATCATCATGCATGCATATACATATATACATATACCGTACCGGCCCTCTAGTGAGGGACTCGGTGAAGCGTGTCCCGCCCCGCTAGCAAGGGACTCGGTGTGCCATCTGGTCGCCATCCCCACATCATCATATCACATCATCATATATATATACATAACGTGCCCCGGCCCTCTAATGAGGGACGCGGTGAACAATGAGTGAAGTGCACGAATACGTGCCGGCCGGACTCGGTGAAAGACATATTGAGGCATGGCACGAACGAGTAGTGACAAACCATATGCATATAAATCATTTTCGAGAGACTCAATGAAGTAATCGAATGGATGGTCATTTAAAAAATCGGACAATAGTCATATCAAATATAGCTCGGACGGTGCTCGAAAACATATCAAATATCATAAGTATATCAAAGTATCGTAGGGACCATAGTCGTGTATCAAATCATTCCGAGCCCGCCTATGAAAATCAGAGTCATTATACGTTACAAAACTTTCTACGAACGTTTCAAAGCAATCCGGTTCTTTTTACGAAAGTTACGGACGTTTCTAGACGTAGGATTCTTGAGGAACAAAACTGGTTATACGACATTTTAATCCAATCATATCGGAGACATAAAGACCGTAGCACGACCATATTATAGATACTAACATCAATAACAATTATAAATCATGAACATGCTCAGTATTTAAGAGCGGAATTACCTCGAAACTCGTGTCATAGCCTAATTACAACTAGGACATGCCAAAAGAAAGAAAGAAGGGCTTTACATACCTCGATCCCCTTAAGCTACAATACTTCCCAAAGAAGCACACAATGGAGTTTAATCCACATAAGCACAACAAGGCATATGGTTAATACCATTCGGAGACTCAGTCGAATCTTCACGCTAGCAACTTGTTTATATAAATTTGGGCAGCATCTCCGCTAGAACCTTAACTTCCTCCAACTTCATATATCAACAACAACAACTAGAACAACCAAATACCACATCTATACCAACATTATCGTCAAATAATCAAGGAGCGACGAACTCCTGAAGCTATGTATAATGGTGTAATCCACACCGACCTCCTTTTCACAACAAACAAGCTCTACACAAGCTACCAAACTCCTATCGTTCTCCATACCATAAGAAAACAACCCATAACTAAATTACACAACTATTATGACTTGAACTCATGGCTTCCGATCACCATCCTATGAGTTCTTAACAAAATACTTACATTGAA
Source organism: Lycium ferocissimum (assembly GCF_029784015.1). NCBI lineage: Eukaryota > Viridiplantae > Streptophyta > Magnoliopsida > Solanales > Solanaceae > Lycium > Lycium ferocissimum. The sequence goes on from NC_081343.1 coordinate 38,467,387, forward strand.
TGCTCGAACAAGCTCGTGGAAGGTTGTAGATGAGGAATCGTACTTGGATTTCCTTCATAGCAGCCCATCTCCTTTCTTCCATATGAAGTAATCTCCGTCCACTCTTCTCCACTAATTCAAACCATTAGAACGCTAGTCAAGTAGCTCAAGTAGTACCATTTAATGAAATAAAATGCATACGATTTTTCTATCAAAGTTTGTTGAAACGAGAGCTTTCGGAAAGAATAAAATGATTGTACTACAAATGAGATATATTTATATAGAAAGTTAGGCGGTGGATGACTTCCTATCATTAAAATGACTAATCCAATTGTTTAATTAGCTATTTGGTCGTAAGTGGACTTTACCTAGGCGAGAATGGATAACAAAGTCATATGTTCCTATCACTTTGATCTATTCATAAGGAGTAATATAATAAAATAAGAGCTAGCAACAATTTTTTTGTACTTTATCACTGGAAAATTATTTTAGTGGTAGATAAGGCTTACCATGTCCCGTACAATTATTGTTATAAATAAATCATAAATATTTTATAAAACTAAAACGTATACTAATATATTATAAAGATTTAAACATCCGGAAAATATATATATTATCAAATTCCAAATTTCCAATTTAATATCAAGAATACAAACTTTTGTACTATTAATTCTCAAAACGGCAAATAGATAACTTTGTTATGAGAAAACAATTTCTATCTAAGAAAATATCATTTATACATTCCTCATAATGTTTATAATTTAAAGCATATCCAAAAAGTAGTAATATTAGTAACTGTATAAAATCATATTTATCAAACTTTTACAGAAAATGGTTTACTTAAAAGAAAATACCATATCAAGGCCATATATAGCGAGCTTTTGAAATTCTTCAAACTTACGGGGCCTTACATCTATATTCTCACTCTAACCACCTATGAGCGTGAGGGATAACCTCACTTCCGTTGCTAATGTCATTTAACTCGCACGCTTTTCAACGCACGAAAATATGGGATATGACATTAGGATTGAATTCCTAAGTGCCTATACCTAAACTTTGGTAGTTATTGACGTATTGTAGATCTTGGGGAGCCCGAGACTTGAGTTTGGATTAGCTTAGGAAGCGGATGAGGTATGTGAAGCTTACCCTTTCTTTCTTTTGGCATGTCTTAGTGTAAGTAAGCTATGATACGATCCTCGGGGTAACTCTACTCTTATGATCCGAGCATGTTTACGATTCTTATCCACCTCTTAGTGTTAGCATTCTTAATGTGGTAGAACTATGGTCTTTATGTCTTTGTATGATTGAATTCAAATGTGGTATAAAGAGTTTTGCTCCAAAAAGGATTTTCATGTTGAAAATGTTCGTAACTTTTATAGACGGAACTGGATTTCTTTGATATGCTCGCAAATGATTCTATAACGTATAATGACGTTAACTTTCATGGGCGGGCCCGGATTGGTTTGTGCATATCCGTGGTCCCCGAGATTTTCCTTTGTATAGTCCTAACGACTTGTTTTTGAAAGAACTTAACATGACTTCCATTTTTGTCACACCCCGACCTTACTTGGGTGTGATAGGCACCCGACTCTCCTCAGAGTCGAGCGAACCCTTAAACGTTCGCGTTACTAAAACCTGTCATTTCAAAATTTTTTAAGAAACATGAAGCTTTCAAAATAGAGATCACTGTTTTTATACAGATTATGAAACCAGCAGTCAATCACATAACTTTTACCACTGACAACATCTGAAAATACACACTCTTTTAACATCTATAACTGATTCGCGCCCCTCAACACCCTATCCACAGGACACTGTCTGCAAAGTCTCTAGGATGTACAAATACCATAACATAAGTGCTTGACTCGGCAACACTCCGAACTGAAATGGAGCTCGCCCATCCCGCGGGAACGACTTCTAGTAAAGTCTTCTCTTCGTCTGGGTGTACCTGCGTGGCATGAAACGCAGCCCCCGAAGAAAGGGGGTCAGTACGGAGAATGTACCGAATATGTAAGGCGGTGACAAATAATAGCTATAGCTTGATTTAGGAGAGAAGAAATCACAATTAAATTCAATACCTGCAGCCTTTGCTGAAAGAAGCATAAATATATATATATACGGGTCTCATATAATCCTTAAGTGAATAATGCAAGTGAACACACACTCCTTAAGTAAAGGATGCAATCTAACCCGTGTGTCGCTTCCGACATACTAATGAAATAGTCCCTTCGGACGGCCGCTTCCGGCGTAATAATAATGGTAGCCCCTTCGGGCAGCCGCTTCCGGCTCAATATCAATAGTGGCCCCTTCGGGCAGCCGCTTCCGGCTCAATATCAATAGTGGCCCCTTCGGGCAGCTGCTTCCGGCTCAGTATCAATAATAACCATGGCCCCCTTCGGGCATGCCGCTTCCGGCATAACAATAACCACGGCCCCTTCGGGCATAATAGTAATGATAGTGTAAACATAAATAGTAAACGAATTAAAATAGTAAAGCCTCGCACCCCTTTCGGAGTGGTTTTGGAAAATAGCACACTCAGGCATAAGCTGAGGCCATAGCGCGCCCAGACGTAAGCTGAGGCCATAGCACACTCAGTGATCAGCTGAGGCCATAGCTCGCTCAGACACAACCGGGCCATAGCACACTCAGGCATAAGCTGAGGCCATCGCACCCCCTTCGGAGTGGTTTTAGAAAGTCCAAATATTAAAATCTCACACCCCCGTCGGAGTGGTTTTAAAAAAAATCAATTTTATGTTTCTTTGTACAAAACTAGTTCTTTAAAAATCATTAGTGAACCACAAACGCGTTTCCGAAGCCATTTTGGAAAACCAAAACAATAATTATATTAGTAACGTTGTTACACAGCAAAGTATATTAGAGAACATAATGAAGTAGTTAAACAACTGTCCTTTGGTAGTCGGGACAACAGTCCAAAAGTTTCCTTTAATTGTTGTACCAAAATAAGTCAAATGGAGCTATACAAAAGATCTCGAGCATCGTGGGCCCACCTCGGGTCAAGTCAAGGTGGCGTACGTAAATTTCATACATTGAGCTTTACGGAGTCATTATGACAGTTTTAGTGCAATTCGGTCTTAGTTGGGCAAGACGTAGATGTTTAAACAATTATTTCATCAAGGCACAAGAAATTTGATTCAATTCCATTGAAGGAAAAAGGGTCAAATCCCAACTCAGATTTCTAAGAATAAAATCATTCCCGAGGCTTGTATCCAAACCTATTAGGTCTAAGACATGCCAAAAGAAGGAAGGGTAAAGCCTTACATACCTTTTCCGTCTCTTACGCTTCTCCAAATCCAAGTTCAAAACTCTCCAAAATCTATAAATGGTCACATTTACCAAACATTGATTAGAGCCTTTAGAAATTCAATCTTGAATTAACATTTGCCTACAGAAATTTTGGCAGCATTTCCCCTGTAAATGCCCATCCCCGAGAATTTAACTCGGCCAAAAATACAACAACAATACCAACAGCAATACCAACAACACCAAGAATCACGACAAAATACATTTTAACACAAATGTTCTTCCTTTCTACATTATGCAACAATTCCCATTCCAACTTCACGCTTTCAACCTAATATCAACGTTCCCGTTTTCATTTACTAATTCAAGATTATCCAAACATAACCCAATAACATTTCAAGCAATGCTCAAGGATTCAAGCAACCCCGACAATTCCATATTCTATTCGAAACCTCTACAAATGCAACGAAGCCACTACGACACATTTTCTTCTTTTTAATTCATAAACTACAGCAACAATTCATGCGTTAGCAATGTTATTTCCATAAATTCAAGAACTACATTAATGATCATGGTGGCTTCCAAAACAGCCCACAATCATCACAACTTCAACTTGAATCATCGAATTCTCATTTTTATCATAGAACACATATCAACAACAACCAAATCACTACATGAAGATTGTTCTTCTCCTTCCCTACACTACACACATACACGGCCACATACACACACCACACCACACGGCTTGCACACACCACACAACATTTCTATGATTTTCATTGAGTTCTACTTACTACAACATATATAACTCTTCCATAACACATAAAAGAATGAGAATTCTTACCTTTTCTTCAACTTCCCACTTGCCACAAAAGTGGTTTTCTTGCTCAAATAATTATACCATATTGAAGAGAGTCTTGAACTTAATAAGAATTCAAGAAGAGAGGAATTTTTTTGGATCAAAATTGGATGGCTTGAATTTTTTTTCTTTTATGGCCGAATGGCCTCATTTTTTTTTTGTTGTTCTTGCTCTCTCTCTTTCCTTTCTCTAGAAGCTTCTTGAACTAATGAATAAAATGGCCCCTTCCTCTTATTTAATTACACACTTTGGCCCCTCCATGGGCCTTGGCCCAACCGGCCACTTCATGGGCCTTTTTTTTTTTCCAAGCCCAATTATTTGTGGCTATTCTTCATAATTCATGAAACCATTTTTCAAATCTCCAATTTTGCCCTTAGCCTTCCACATTATTTCTGTCACGACCCAGCCCCGTGGGCCGTGACTGGTGTCCTACTTGGACGCCCATACGTACCTACCTGTCAGATCCGATATACCAACCGGCTAATTCCATTTAAACATACATAAATTCATACAGATATAAGGTGTATCGCACGAACATACATATACGTATATACATACCGAGACACCGTACGAGCGTTGGGGCTATTATATCGTACAGTCACATATCGCACGTACCTACTCGGACGGTGACAACCCACAATCCCACGTACATGTCTACGGGCCTCTAACATACGAACGAGTCAAAAGACGGGACGGGGCCCCGCCATACCCAAATGATCATATATATACGAACAAAGATACAACAAAAGATATATACCAAAAGTATCGGCTCCGGATCAAAGGGAGCTCTCCAAACGGACCGATCGGTAACCTAAAGCGGCGGCGTATCACGTGCGGCGCGTGCGTACCGTGGGCATGTAACACGCCCCCGAAGAAAAAGGGGGTCGACGAAGATGTACCGAGTATGTAAAGCGGAAACAAAATATACATAATTAAAATAACCGAGTCGAGATATGTAAAATCGTAGCGCACGGTACGAAACGTGAGCGGACGTAATCGGATTCATAGCGGAGTCGTAGTTACGAAGCGTGCACGCAGTCTTGCGCAGTCGGACTTACGAGTGGGGCGGAATCATAAAGCGAGTCGGACTTACGGAGCGTACGTACGTAATCTTATTATGTCGATTTAGGGAATTGCGGTCGACAGAGGCACAATGCGGATCGAAATACGGTAAGTGTACGACTCTCAAATGTGTCGGACGACCGAGTCCGAATCGTACGTACGTAACTATAACGGGTATTAATCATGCATGCGAGTCATAATCATATACGTACATACATATCGTATATCAAATCCCAATCACATACAGATGCATCCCGGCCCTTAATAAGGGACGCGGTAACGTAACCCGCCCCTCGTAGTACGGGGACGCGGTGGACGAACGAGAATCGCATCAAATGCCATCCGGCCGCCATCCCCGTAATATCACATAATCGATCATATCGGATCATATCGATACGTACGTATCCCGGCCCGCACATCCGAGGGACGCGGTGAACAATGCGGTGAGGTGCACGAATCACGTAACCTCGGCCGGGCGCGGTGAAGGAAGCATTGAGACATCCACGAACGCATCCAAACGAGAAACCATATACTTACCGACCGACATACGGACTTAATGAAACCGAAATAGTACGTAAAAAACGGGTCAAATCGAATAGTCGGATTATATCGAAACGAGTGTCCGTAATCGTTCCAGATGTCAGACTAATATCAAGATTCAGATAGATGGTCATAATACTCATTAATTAGCGGACGGGAACATAATTAAGGGTTACTTACGAAAAGCGAACAGAAATAGATCGATTTGAGCCATACCGGGAGTATCAGGGTTTTGTGGGCCCACCTCGGACCCGACCATAGTGAAATACGTAAATTGTGGATAATAGACCTTAGGGAGTCGTCCATAATCATCTTAAAGTGTTTCGACTCCATTTATGGAAGTTGCATACTTATAGGTCACTTTGGAGGAAATTGGTTCAATCTTACTGAAAGATTTGGCGCTATTTTCAATCTTGGATTGTGAGTCGCAGAAGTGCAGTCGAGGCTCGCTTTCAAGCCTGTTACACTCAGAACATGCCAAAGAAAGATAGGGAAGGCTTTACATACCTGGATTGCGCCTTACGCTTGTCAAATCTCACTTCCCGTTTCGTCCAAAAACTGCAAATGGTCATCTTTACCGCTTACTATTCATGCAAGTTAACATTTCAAATTTGGTTTAAGCATTTGGCTACGAAATTTCGTAAAGCACTTCCCCTATACATATGACACCCCCGAGATTCAACTCGGCTCAAAACAACCAACAACAACATCAATAATCACAATGAAACACAACATAACATAAATAGTTTTCTTTTCTTCATACGGCAACAACTTCCATTCCAACTTCACATTTTCCAACCAATATCAATATTTTCATACTCATTTACTCATTCAAGACCATCAAATACAATTCAAGAACATTTCACATTATTTCTCAAATTATGCAAAAATTCCACCGAAACCATAATTTATTCAAAACTTCCAACTTCCAACATAAACTTCCATGACATATTTTTACCTTTCAATTCCATGAACAACTATCATAATTTGCATCTTACAATTTCATTTCCATAATTACATAAACAATAATGAAACCACATACTTTCCGACAACAACTTAACAACCAAATTCTTCAAGTTAACTTAAACCATTATTCTTCCATCTCTTCACAAGGCCTTGACAACACAATTAACATACTAAATAATTTAGTTCACCTTCCATCATCAACATACACCACACGGCCACACACTATAATTCTCAACTTCCATCAATTCATTCAACTTTCATTTCTAATACAAATTCCACCATAACTACAACTAGAACACAATATAAAATTCAACTAATCATAGCCATGCACCATACTCACACACGGTATATACACACACACACATCACACGGCACACATACACACACACACATACATAATTTCATGATTTCCATTCAATCTAACATCCATAAATACAACCTTCTACAACATAAAAAAACATGAATCCTTACCTTTTCAAATAATTTCTTCTTTCCAAAGGAGACACTTTCTTACCAAACTAATTATACCATCTTGGAGAGGAACATGAACTTAGTAATAATTCCAAGAGAGATGAATTTTTGAACTTAAGAATTGAGCTTGAAAATTTTTTTTTCTTTCTTTCTCTTTTCTCTCTTCTCACGGCCGAATTTCTCTCTTGTTTTTTTCTCTTGATTTTTCTTTTGTTTTCTTGTAATTTCTTGAATCTTCTAAGGCTCCCCACCTTATATAATTAATTAGCACATGGAAAATTTCATTAATTTCTTGTGGGCTTGGCCCTCCATGGCCGGCCCCCACAACTTTGGGCCTCAATTTTCTCTCTTAATTTGTTAAGCCCAATTCATCATAATTCTTATTTTGTAATTTCCGAAACAAATTTCCAAAATTCCAAATTTGCCCTTAGGCCTTCTCCGGTGTTTTCACATTCCAATCTCCATAATCGCCACACACTTACTAAGAAAAATTCAAACATGGCCTCCTTTCTCATAAATCACTATTTTTTTGAATTTCCCGATTATGCAAAAAGACGGGATATAACATGTGATGCACTTCCTGTCGCTTCACCAAGCAAGTCTGCCTCGTCCTGCGCAGCCTCTTATGGTCTCCAACCATTCCATATGCTCTAGTTTCCCTTAGGCTACTCTAACTTCTCATTTGTCTCTTAAGTCTGGACATATAGAATTTCTTGCATACTTCCCAGGGGGTCACCCATCCTGAAATTGCTCCCACCTGAGCACGCTTAACCTCGAAACTTTGGTGGAATCCGGTGCCTTAATGCTGCTATAATCGCGTCCGCTCTCTCACATGACCTTTATTACATGTTCTGGAGTAAGTCGAAGTCTTACCGATTCTGAAACATTTCCGTAACACGTCCTTTCTTTTGTAATTACCATTTTACCCTTTTTACTTCCTGATGTTCACTTCCCACTCGTGTGTACGACTATTTCCTGTCCTAGGCCTCCAGATTCCCGAGGGTAGTGATCGCACCTTCATCGCCATGTCAAATCCATAACCTTTCTGAAACGCCGCATCTCGCTTATTGCCTGTTTATCGTATTTCCTTTTCGCGCTTCTTTCTCTTAGACGTGCCCATTCTGGTAGGGCCTCCTTTATTATTCTCACTATTCAAATCTGCACACAGCAAATATTAGCAATACCTTGCAGGCTTACATATGTATACGACACATCTCAGCCATACAGAGCCTCCAGCTTCGGGTAACAGAACAGAACATCAATACTCGTCCCTGTAACTTTCCGTATCGCTTCTCACTTTCTTCCGTCGTAGGTAAAGCCTGTATAGGAGATTCCATTTTCCTAGGATTTGGCTCTATCGCACGATCATAGGACAGAAAGAAGGTCAACAATTCCTAAATGCCCCGTAGCCTCCTGTTTATAAATGTGGCCGGCTTCACACCCATAAACAGGACTCTACCGGACACGACTTTGCAGACAACCCTTAGACCGACCTGCTCTGATACCACTTTGTCACACCCCGACTTTACTAGGGTGTGATGGGCACCCGACCCCATATTCGGAGCCGAGCGAACCCGCTGACTCTTATTACATACATACTTTCTTTGGATTCTTAGATTAATCAAAAATAGAATACATGGTAAAACTTCCAAAATCTTTTTGTCGTTTCTCAAATTAAACACAATCAGAAGCATAAGGACTCGTAACATACCGTATAATAAAAGCACATCGGCTAGTGGAACCATTTTCAAAATCGACACTCTAGACCCACGACTCGTTCGCAAAGTCTCTAACTGCAATCAGAAATCCTAGCATATAAGCTCTGACTCGGCTACACTCCAGAGCAAACGGAGCTCGCCAATTACGCTGGAACATCTTCTATGCTAACCTCGCATCATCTGCGTGTACCTGCGCGGCATGAAACGCAGCCCCCGAAGAAGGGGGTCGCACGAACAATGTACCGAGTATGTAAAGCCCGAATAGTAACATAGTAAGAAATGTACATATGAACAATAACCGCATGGAAACATAGAACATATCATAGGATAACAGAGTAACCTGTGCATAGGAGTGCCCCTGGGGGCGGATGCCATGCATGCTTAGCTTTCCTTTGAAAACATTTCTTGTTCTTATACATGTGAGAATAAAACGGGTCGTATCATATCATATCATATCATGTCATGTCATGTCATACCATATCATAGCGCCGAACAACGTCGGCTCGCCCACATAGCGCCGAAATACGTCGGCTCGCCCACATATCCCGCGTCCGGGATGATATAACGCACCGACCTGGTGGCAATGAAACATGTGTCCCTTCCCATCCCCCATATATCCCTCCCCCACCCCCCGTACATATACATATATCATGTAAGCATGCGGGGAGAGCCCAAGAAAATCATGTATCCATCGGAGTGACATAAGGTCGAAACCTCCGATTACATTATGGAACAATCAGGATCGTCATGTCTCACCTTGAAGGAACAATAATCATAAGGGGAGACTACCAAAGAAGAGTGTCATCAAGGGAAAACATATAACAGAATCATAAGGTATCATTTTATATGCTTGGAGCCTTTAAAGTAGTCATTATCCATAATAGAGTTGAGGAATCAAGAAATGACTTAGCATTTTCATATTGTCATATTCATGGTGAGAACATATCGTCAACATATCTGTTATAGACATTTTCTCATATTTGACGTCATCGTTGTCATTAGGAAATCACATTCATCGTTCAAGTCATAAAAGCTTTCAATCTTTTAAAACTTAGTTTTTGGAAAATATGGGCATCTTGGAAAACATTTACAACTTATTAGAAAGAAATTTTCGCTTTAGAATTCTAGACTTGATAGAGATGCCTACAAAAATTTTGGGACATTCCGACCCACTTATGAAAGTTGCATATATTCAAGCTACTTTTCCAATGAAACATAGAAAGTCTAATTCAACTCTATTGAATGAATAGTGGTCAAATTCAAACTTAGGTTTCTAGAGATAGAGTAGTCCCCGAGGCTCGTATCCAAACCTATTATGTTTAGGACATGCCAAAGAAGGAAGAGTAAAGCCTTACATACCTTTTCCGCTTCTTACGCTATTCCAAATTCAAGTTCCAAATCCTCCAAAATCTACAATTTGGTCACATTTACCAAACATTATTAGAGTCCTTAAGAATCCAAATCTTGAATCAACATTTGTCTACGTAAATTTCGGCACAAAGATTTCCCGTAAACGCGCCATCCCCGAGATTCTAACTCGGCCAATTTTAATCAATAACACCGGAATTCAACCCGGCCAAACTATCAACAATAATACCAACAAATCTTGCCAACAATGCCGACAATTAATCCAAGACACACTCTAACATTAATAATCCTTGCCATAATTCATCGGCAACTCATTCATATCCAAGCCAATCACACATAATCATGCCAAAACCAATGGTACTACATCCAAGCATTATGCCAAAATTATTTCAACATGATTCAAGAATGCTTCAAACAATTTTTAAAATATTCCAATAACCCCATCAACATACCATATCACCCAAAACTTTCCATCTTCAATAAGAACATCAACAACCTAATTTTCTTCTTTTAAATTCAATTACAACAACTCAATAATTTGCATACTAGCAACATCATTATATTCAATTCACACCAACTTCTAAAATAACTCTACAACCACCACAATTTCACTAGAATCACCTAACTTTCATTATCCACACAACATCCACAACAACAACAACCAAACACTACATAAAATAATTAAATCATCTCTCCTACACATATATATACATACACGGCCACATCAAATATTCACACTTCCATGAATTTCTTCCACACTACATCATTCACAAGCATCCATAACATAGGAAAGGAGGTTAATTCTTACCTTTTTCTACTTATCTCCTTCCCTGACCCAAGTTGCTCCTTGCAAGAATTGTTGTTTTTTTTTGTTCTAACAATTATGTTATGTTGGAGAGAACCCTTGAATTAGTATAAATACTAGAAGAATGAAATTTTGAATCAAGAATTTGGAGGCTTGGAATTTTTTTTTTTCTCTTCTTTCTTGGCTTGGCCGAAGCCTTGCCCTTCTCCTTTTTTTTTTTTTTTTTTCTTTCTCCTCACTCTTGTATTAAAATGATGAACTAGTCATCTTTCCATATTTGCATCTTAGTCCCTCAAGTATGGCCTCATGTCCCCTTTCTTCTTCTTCTAGAATTTTCCTCCTTTTTCTTGATTTTTCTTTTCTTTCCCTTTTTTTTTTTTGCCAACTTGCCTCTTTTCATGAAACTTCTTGAAGGCTTTGTGAAATTACCATTTTGCCCCTTGGCTTTTACATTATTACCTGAGACCTTTTTGCGAACTTCCCTTTTTACCCTCAACCTTTCTCAATATTTTCACATTAATAATATTCATAGATAATATTCATAACCAACTTGCTCATTAATATAATTTTGGAAACGGTCTTGCCCTCGACATTCCTCGACTATGTCGAAATATTCGAACGTACGAAATACGGGCTATAACACTCCACGACAAGTTTGAGGAATGAATCAGACATTATTCTTACACCTGGTGATACTGCGACAGATGAGGAAGAGATGACAAGAGCAATTACTGAAAAAGCGAGTTCGCCCGAAGGCAATGCCACCGGGGAATATTCGTGAAGGGAAAAGGTAAGTACCTTGCTTAATTACTGCTATTAGAGGGTGAATTGGAGTTAGTGTAGCCTATAGAAAGGTGTTGTTAATTCTCGAGTTTGCTATGAACATGAATTTGACCTAAAATCCTATCTTATCGAAAAGGGTGGGAATTCATAGAAATTGATCCAGGTTCTAAACTTTAGATCTTAATTGATATTAGAGATATCGTTGAACATTGAGGAACACGTTTAGGGAGTTTTAGGGGGATTTGAGGTAGGGGATTGATCCAATAATAAATTTAAGGGAACTAGCCCACCCCTCGACCCCTTAAGAAAGTGATTAGGTTTTAATGAGCCAGCAGTGGTGCGTTAAGATAAAAGTTACTTGACACTTTTAGAACTAAGTTAACAATCAAGGTAGTAAAAATATTGAATTTGAGTTGAAAGATAAAAGTGTTTGAATTAAAATGAAAAAATGAATTTGAGTTACAATAAAAATAATTTGAACTTAGATTAAAAAAATCGAATTGGAATTTGAATTGAAAGGTTGTAAAGAATAATGTGGTTCATCTTAACTTTTATCAAGTAAGTGATTATTTTCACTGGTTAAATACTTGAGAAGCGGCTTTAGATACATTTAAAATTAGTTTATAGAAAGATTCGCATGCTTTTCTTTCGTCTAATTCTGGAAAATTTGTTAATATATTGGACACTTATAGTTTTTTTTTCTTTTTCAAACAAGAAAAAATAGGATTGAGAAAGGAAAGGTTGAAATACTTCAAGATGACTGAGGGTCAGAGATACACGGCCATTAAATCTCTTTAATCTTTTTTGACTTCAGAAATCAACTCTCCTAAGAATTCTTTGACTGCAATTTCTGCGTTCACAGCAGAAGCTTCACTATCTTTCAAAGCTCCAAGAACAGCCTCAAGCTTTTGATTCAACTCAGAACTTCTCAGAGGCCCAAACACTTTGATCAATCCAGAAAAATTAATTGATGCGTTTTCTTCGAAGCACAGACTGCATCATTACAATTCTTTAGCACTTCATCATTCAGAACTGCTTGGTCAACAAACTCATTCCCAGCTGCACTATATTCCACAATAGCATTCTCAGCACCCTTATTTTCAACATTTTGAGTCAAAGCTAATGCAGTTTCATAGTCTTTGGCCTCCTTCAAAGCAAGGGAAGGGATGTTGAGATATTGACCAGCCTTAGAATTGAGCTTAGCAAACCTATCGGATAAATTTGGCCCAGAGCGACATTTTAAAATAGGCAATGCTGGATTGGAAGATGCCAGTACGAGTTTCCATCTGTTTTTCTCACCCTTATACAATTCATGACCAATTTTTAGGGCCAGATCATCCTCATCCTCCCAAATAAAAAGAGCTACAACAGGAGCTTAACCTAGTTGTGCTTTAACACAGTCAGGTATGATAGGAAACCTAGTTCCCTCCTTATCTTTAAGCAAGGATAACCTATTAGATAAGGAACCATTGAGGCGACCTCTTAGGCAATCAAAGGTAGAATGGGGGTCGAATAGGGGTCTTGCAGTAGCCACTTCCATTTTGATTTATATTTCCTATATTTTCTAAACCCTATTTTCAAGGCCAGATCATCAGAATCTTTCCAATTTGTAGACATTATGCAAAAATCAGAAATTAGGGTTCAAATGTGGAGGAAATCTTTTTGAGAGAGATTTGACTAAAGGGACACTTATAGTTTTAGTCTATTTTCTTGTAGAAATTTCAAATGTAGTGTGAAAAGAATACTACTACAGTTAGTTGTTTAATTCGACTTATATCTTTGAAATAATATATCATGAATGACTCATTCTAACCAAAGGTCTTTCAACTTGTCCCTCTTGACCAAATTTTGGACGAAGTGTGACACAAATAAATGAAACATGACATAGAACTCATTCTCCATATCTTTCATAATTTTTTTTTTACTGTAGTGTCGAATAACATACCTCATAAAAATCAATAGCCCTATCTCTTTATCAAAATCTTCATAATTATATCCAACCTTATCAATGGTATCGTCGAGGCATTGGTTCCAGGATGTACTATTATGTGCATCATACCTAATCCTCTTTTTCCCATCCTTACCAGCTGGTATATTAACAACTATACCCTCGAACAAAGTTAATGAAGTTTGTTTGTTTTTAAAGAGGTACAAATGATAGTGATAAAGATACTCTATCTATGCACTCAATGTACAACTTGAGTATAGACTTGGATGTATAAGTGAGACATCTTTTATGTAATCAGTTTCTTTAGCTTTGCAAATACAGTCTAATAGATGATCGATGTCTTTGGGTTTAGGTTTTCCAACAAAATCTTCTACGATTTTTTCCAGATTAGATAACGTATTAGACTGCAAACTGTTAGAGACAATGGGACCAACACCACATTAGCTACCCAAATTCTCATGTCATCCATGACGTGTATATCTTCTGACTTTATAACCTCTTTCAGAGCTTTATTATGATCCAACATGTAGACGTAATACTGGATAACACCGCGTATTATATCTTGCTTTTTACAATTACTTTTACAATTATGTTGTGTTTTCTATGTGGGTATGTTCATAGAACGAAAAAAAAAAAAATGTGTTTGAAGTAATAGAACTTAGAACTCAATGTGCAGTCACTTCTACTGAGAAATAAGTGGAAAAATTAGATTTGTTCTTTTGCATTTGCTTTCTTGTCTTGAAAATTTTAAAGAAAAGGTATTGGGATTCATCTTGAGAGGAGAGAGATAAGAAGAGAATAATTAACCATTACTACAAGAAAGAAGTTTTTACCAACAATAATTTTTGTTGCGATAAAAAAAGTTGTTGCATGTCGTTGTCATAAACCCCGTTGCGAAAAGTTTTGCAACAACAAATAATATTGTTGCCAAAACCAAACTTTGCGCAACAAGAAATATTGTTTGCATAAACGACAATTTGTTGTTAAAAAGTCATATAGTTATGGCTTATGAAGACATTTAGCTACAAAATGATTGTTGCAATAATTAAATTTATTTCTGCAATCAATGTTATTGTGGCCATAAATTTCCTGTGAATATCAACAAAATTATATTTCAAATAATCACAATTCTTGAATGCATATAAACTAATATATTATATCAATGTGAAAGTCAATACATAAAGTTGCTTCACAACATATTTACATCTGAATCAACGCAATTCCTATAAGTATACTCTGTTACAAAAAAAAAAAAAAAATTAATCCTATCATTTTAGAAAATGTAAAAAAACAGATCTTCTCCCAATATTTGTGCATTGCATGTACCACACTGCCATCAATTTTACGCATGTTCATCCTACAAAAAAAAAAAAGAGAAGTACTATTACACTTTAATATAAAGAAAACACAAAATATATAAGTGCAGAATGATCAAGAACAAGAGAAAAATAAGGCCTAACCAAATGATACTCTTCTCATGAACTCAAGATCATCATATATGAGAGAATATCCGATTCATTCTAAAGGATCTACAAATTTCTAAAATGTAATTTAGGAAATTCATACTTACTTGAATTACTTCATCAATAAGATTAACCTCCAACATCCCTGGAATGAAACCAGCCTCATCAAATCCCCCTGCATCTTATCTGGACTTTAGGCATCACAAAATAAAGCAGTCAAACAATGTAAAAAATAAAACATTGCAATAATTTCAAAGTTCTCAAGGATGCAGAAATTTAACAAATGAAAATAGTGAGAATGCTATTTCAATCTTTCAAGAAAAAATAAATCTTAACGTCTCTACATATTGCTATACGAGGCTCAACTATGGCGGCAACCCATACAATCAAGAAAAAACATGAAGTTCATAAAACTCACCGTTGGAAGACTGACTATTCAACTCAATTGATATCTCCTTGCTTAATCGAAATTTATAACTGATATATTAGAACCTGAAAATAACCTAACATAACTAAAAGTATGTGAAATAAACATCAATTCAACATCGCATGCTAAGCGTCAAAGCAACACCAGATGATAAGTACAAAAACACCCGTACAGCTGTAGTACTATAAAAATTGCAACATTGGCTTACAAGTTGATTCCCAAATGCTGATGCATAGTGTTGACAAAAAATTACCGAGGCCTGCTTCATGATTTAATACAAGTTATAACAAGAATCAAATGGACTCTTGAGTTTGTTTAAATACTTGAAACATCCTACAAAATCAGATCATCTCTTTAATACAGTATTGTCACTGTTGTTATCCTCACAATAGTCTGAACATGATTCAAACTAGAGAGTTATAAAAGGACATAGTGGTTGCTCGATCAAAACCAATTCTTCCAACACCGGTCCAATACAAGCATTTATTCAATTAAATCAATTGATTAAGAAGGTTATAATTCCACATCAAAGTGAAAAAATGATGCATGAATCTTTTCCTGATCACATTCAATAGATAGGTAAATCTCTGCCTAAATAGGTGAGCTAGAGCCCCACAGGAAGATGCATCAAAACAGAACTTTGGTTCTTTTCAGGACCATGCCACAGAACAATCCTAATTATTCAAGAAACGCTGATCCAACATAAGGAAGTATCAACTAGTGTAATAACTACTCTGTTAATAGTATAACCATCAACAAATAAACCTCATTTTTACACATATTGCTGATTAAAATTTGTATGCTGTGATGCATAAAGAAACTCAGCTTCAAGTACCGTGGACACCGGAAAAAAGGTTACCTATAAATAGCATTACAGACCAATATCTAACTAGTCCAAAAATTTAATATAATCTCCATACCAAAAAACTAAGCTTAACGATGATATTGTTGGATATGTTTTGAACAAATAACAGATTAGTCTAACCTTGATTCATCCGTTGGAAACCAATTTCAATGTCTCATGTCTTTGTTATCGACATTGCTTTTGAAGAGTTGACATGCAATCTTTCTAATTACTCTGTCCAACCATACTTCCTATTATTTCTCCCATGTAAGGAGAAATGCATAGAGTAAAATAGAAATATCACTATAAGTGGTGCCTAAAAATTGTAAGTCATAAATATAAGAAATTAACAGCCCCCTTTGCTCCCTTTGATTCCCGGTGACTCATAGCCTCTAACTCATGTTTGGAGGTAGAGGGTGCTTCTTGATACGCTCAAATTATACCTAACAAACGGCGTAAAGCGGACGATGTCAAATATAGTAATCCAACTAGGTTGGGGTCGAATCCCACGAGGAATATGGTGTGAAAAGTTTACTAATGTAGTTGCGTACTTTCTCGTGGTCTAGTTTCGTATTCAGTTAAGTTTGTAAAAGATTGTTTGTTTACTACTATTTTGCTTTTGATTGTAATAGAATGAATTAAAGAAATCAAGGTTGTGTCCCCCTTTTGGTTAAGTGTATGCTATGGGTATTGATCTTGATATACGTCTAATGGATCGTTGTATGAATGCACTTAACCTC
Source organism: Lycium ferocissimum (assembly GCF_029784015.1). NCBI lineage: Eukaryota > Viridiplantae > Streptophyta > Magnoliopsida > Solanales > Solanaceae > Lycium > Lycium ferocissimum. The sequence continues at coordinate 38,484,621 of NC_081343.1, forward strand.
TAACCTCTAATTGAATCCCTAATATTTCCCAATAGTTAATGACTATTTCTCTTTATGATTTTCCCAAATATAAAAGAGTTAATGTGAAGAACGGTTAATATGTGCCAATTAAATTCCTCTTATTCCTAAGTGAATTTATTGAACGAGGGTTAACGTCCTGAGTTCTTGTTACCTGTTCTTACCAAACCCTAACTTATTTTTCCAAATAAAGTAAGGTTTATGGCTTAAGTTAATGTTTGCAATCATCAACCAACATTGAAGAATAAAGAATAAGTAAACCCTAATAACCCATTATGCATATATCAATCCCAATTTCCAATCACATAACACCCATCATTGGGTTCACAACCTTAGTATGAATTTTAGCTACTCATATTGAAGCACGAACAACAAAACATTAAAGAATTCATAATGCTTACGTATTGAATAAAAAAGATGATAAAAGTTGTACTCTGTCTCAAAAGCTTCAAAATAATGAAGTATTCAATGCTTTCTAGTCAAAAGACAAAGTCTGACAATGAATGGTACATAAAAAACCCTAAGACAAACTATTTATAAGGTCTAAAAAACACAGAATTACAAACTGACAACATTGCCCCTGACGGCATTAGATACGGTCGGTACAATTAAGTACGGATCGTATATCAAATTACGGTCACTGAACTCCTTGGCTAGTCAAAATCTACGAGCAGCTTATACGGACCGTATTCAGAAGTACGGTCCGTATCTTTTTCCTTCACTTCTTCTCTTCTTCAAAGTACGAGCCAAGTTACGGTCCGTATAAAAATATACGGTCTGTAACTCTTGGCCGTAGCTCTCATCTTCAAATTTTGAGATTCTGTTTCTTGCCACTGCTAAGTACGACCCGTACAAATAAGTACCATCTGTACTTCTCCACCTTTTTTGCCAGTTTATACAATTTCCTTGTTTTTGTCTTTCAAACCTCCAATTACCTTAAATGCACAAAAATTCATCAAAACGACACTTGCTTAAAAATAAGTAAAACTTCTCGTCAAAAGGTATCAAATTTGTCATAATTCCACGACACATCAACACCCCCAACTCAAAGTCATTGCTTGTCCTCAAGCAAGTAATACAACACAAATGACTCAACTAAAAGCTTAGATCCAACAAAGCAAAAATGTCTACAATGGTTTTGGTTAAGAACTATCGGCATGCATTTTCTCACGATTGACCCTCTCAATTTCATAATTTCAAACCAAGATGTATTACTCAAAACATGTTACGATTCACAATGAAGCTTCAGTCCATGACACAAAATTATTGGAACTATCAATGTATACACAAACGCCACTTCGGACAATCACTTGTTTTTAACATTTCATTCAACACTTGTTCCCTCATAAAGACCAAAGAATATCCCAAACACATGGTACAAGAAGAAACGGGACAAAGACAAAGAAGGAGAGAAACACTCACACTCACAAGGAATTTCATACACTACAAATGCGAATGCCATATGCTTGCCCTTATTTTCAATGCCTTCAACTTCGGACGGTTCGATTGTGATCATACTAGGACTTTTTCTCGGCTTCTAATGTAGGCTTAGGGATGGGTAGGATAGATTTTTGGGTATTAGTGACTCACCCTCCTTGAACACTACATTTTTCTTTCCTTTATTTGCCATTCTTTCTCCCCTTTTTTACTTCTTCAACTTCGATGTGGTTTAACAAACTACTATGCATTAACTATTTTTTTGTGCAATGATTTTTTGATTCTTTTTTTTAAAAAAAAAAAAGAATTTACAGCAACCACATCGAATCCTCTACGAGGTAACTCACACCACCCCAACTTAGGCTTTTGGCCTCTTCTTTCACACATGTTTCACCCCAACTTAGGCTTTTGGCCTCTTTTTTTCGAGTCCGGAACAAAAATGGCTTAAAAAAAAAAAATTTGAACCAAAATACCCCAACAAAAAAAAAAGTTACCAATGTACCTTTAGCGCAAGCATTTTATCGCGCTAAAGCACTTAACCGTAACGGTCGTTAAGTGCTTTAGCGCAAAGAAAATACCGCGCTAAAGGAGTTTTCTAGGGTCTCCTATAACGCAAGCATTTTAATGCGTTATAGATAGATGGATTTTAGCTATAGCGCATTATTTTACTGCGCTATAGTAGTCCGCCATTTTCCATTTCACTCCTTTTTACGTAGTTTAGCCGTATATTAATCATGCTTTGATACTCCGAAACTTCAATATTTTATATAGAACCCTACTTATATTTGTACAATTAATAAGATAGGCTCAATACATAAAGAATACGCAATACTTTGGATTGTCGTTTTAGTGGTTCAAAAGTGCTCGAAGTCCTTTTTTGTTTGAAGACTTGTAGTCATTAGCTTTACGTTATTTATCTTTTAGGGTTTCGTCTTATTTTTAAATTAATGCTTAACTTTATTTCGAACGTGTCAGTTTTTTTTTTTTTTTTTTTTTTTTTTTTTTTTTATCAATTTAGGATGTGAAACTATAAACAATAATAAAAACTAAGATAATATATATAAATATGCAAAAAATATATAATATTTACGATAAATTGTATAACACTAATGTATATACACTATCGTGGATGGGTCCCACATGTAGTATGCCGGAGACTATCCCTAGGCCTAAGGCTCATGCCATCCCCACCGCCCTCGCCATCGTCTCCATCGTCCTTCTTCCTCTTAATAACCGGACGCTCCAAGTCATGATCATCTCCTCTTCCCCTAGCCCGTGGGCCCTTGACTAGAACGTGCTTCTTCTTGGGATCTGTTCCCGCTGGCACGCTCAGAACCTCAGGCTGAGCTAGGTCCGGAGACTCAACCACTTCCTCGTCCGGGAGTCGCCACCTGTGCGCCGAAGGATGAACCCGAAAAGTATATATTAATTAGTACCATTTCTTATTTATATTGAATACATTAACGTTATTTATTTAATCAAACCCGTGTGTCAACGGCGCCCGAGTAGGCTCCCCGAGATGGGTCCGTAGGCTCCTCGATGGGCGTGATGGTGAATATACGAGGTAGTCTTCCGGACGAGATGTCGTTCGAAGTCAAAGTAAAGGTTATAAAAATTAAATAAATATTTACCTTATATTGAATAAAAGTAGTTTTAAGTAAAAAACTTACATGCGCCTCGCAGTCTCATGAGAAGACACCCGCTCGCTCGGCAAGTCCGAGAATGTTCCCGAATGGGTCGCTCGTGGACCCGGCGTCGAATCCTAAAATATCAAAATAACGAAATAATAAGTAACATACATATTTAAAATAAGTACTTTAAATAATCAAATATATATATTAAATATTGACCTTATGTTGAATAAAAGAAATTTTAATAAAAAGCTTACCTGTGGCTCAGTGGTCATATGGGAAGACACCGCTGGCTCGACAGACCCATGAGAAAAAGCCTGAGTGGGTGGCTCTGGTGGACCCGCTGGCGCCGAATCCTAAAATATAAAATATTACTAAAGTAACATATATATATATATATATATATATATATATATATATATATATATATATATATTTAAATAAATAATTTAAATGAACAAATAAGCATTTTAAATACTAACCGGGATCAAAAACTCATCGAAGTCAAGAATACCGGGTCCCTCTAAATTCCTCACAGCCGCTCATCGCCTAATGAAGCGCGTAACGCCGCCCAATCAACGTTATCACGCTCCTCCATGTATGCATTCTGGCTCGGCTGTGATGACGACCCGGGTATCTCAAAGAAGCAAGAGTGCCGCGTAAACTAGGTGAGTCCCTGGTGAGCCGCCACCGCCCGGAACGGCCGCGGATGGACTAGACCGTGAACGCCCTCTCGGAATGGGATCGGCCTCATCCGCCTCATCTACCGATGGTGTCCTCCACCACCAGTCCTCTCGGCAAAGCACCGCGGCCTCTACGCGCACGGCGTGTCCCCAAAGACGGCGTCCTCTGCCGCTAGCACGGCCGCCTCCTCTCGGGAGCACCCGGTCCTCCTCCCGGCGCCGCTCGATAGTCGCCCTCCGAATAGGCTCCTCCATGCGCCTAATCTCGCCCGCCTCGCCGAATACCATCCTCCGATATCCGTACCATCTCCGCCGCAAGCCCCGCAAGCCGTGGTAAGGCATATGCTCTAACCCCAACACGCGTAAACGCCGTACGGCCACCACCGCATTTGTGTTCAAATTTAAAAAAAAAGTTATTTTTTAAAACGTAACATTCAATGCGATTAAATAAATCTAAATACGATAAACTTACCAATGCCTCGTACTGCCCGGCGAGTGCTGAGTATCCTACATCCCGTGGGGACGCAAAGCTGGGTTGCCGATCAATCGGCGTGTGATCTGATGATACCGCGCACATTTAATGCCGAATGGGAGTCAAATGGCCGACGACGCCTAAAGTGCCCAACCCGTTCTCCCAACGGTGGAGCCGAACATGCATGAAAGCCGAAAATCATCATCAACGGCCCGATCGTCCCGCCGGGTAGTGTCGGAGCTCATGACGGACGCGAGGGGGTATACTCGTGTATGCCCAAACGGCGTCGTAAGACACGCCGGCATGTGCTCCTCTATGATGTCCTGTGTGTATCAATGGACACCGCGACATCCAAACCCCCGACCCGCCCTACGTAAGGCCGACAAACCATCTAATATAGCAACGTACGGCGTCCATATAAATAGTCGCATAACATATACATACAAATCGTTGATCACCAAGTCGAAAAGATGTTTAATTAAATTATTAATGTAAATTTAAATTGTTTTACCGCATCGTCCGTCATGTGATCAAGCTGGTCCCGGAATGGTAGAATACTGTGGTGCATATCCACATCCCGATCAAAATCCGCTGTCCACCTCCTCGCATAAGGCATGTCAATGTCGAGGTGATGTTTAGGTATGGGCTGAAAAGGCAGCATCCTCTCCTATGCCCATAACTGTACAGCGATATTAGAAAATACGATTTTTAAGTCGTCTTTTCAAGAGTTTTGTCTATATTAAAGGAAGGCATACTTAAAATATTACCTGGAGAACAGCAAAAAATCCACACACATCTGTGACAACTCCAATAGACGCTCGGCAGCATCTGTAAATATACGCCAAAACCCCCCCCCCCCCAGCTGTAGTCTCCCAGGCGGTCCAGATGCTCCAAGAAAAACAAATAACGTAAGCTGACAAAGGCACCCGATGAATTCGGGAACAAGATGCCCCCGAATATAATAAGCAGATACAAACGAGCATGACGATCAACAGCGTCCTGCGGGGTGCCGTCATCAACCGGATCAAGACCCTCCAAAAAAGTGCAGAGTGCACTAATCCGAACCCGACTCTGTCCTGAAATCGGCCCCGGGCAACAGCACGAAGTGGGCGAGCCTAGTCAACTCGTCGCCCACGTCCGACCAGATGAGGCTCGTACCGAGTGTATAATGGCTCTCCATCTACTCGCAATCCAAATAGGACCTCCACATCCTGACGTGTAATCGTGGCCTCACCAGTGCGAAGATGGAAGGTATGTGTCTCTGGCCTCCACCGCTCAACCATGGCTGTGATGACCGCCCAATCATGCTGTACTCGACCAACGGACACGCAACGGTAGATGCCGCCCCGAAACAATATCTCCAAGACGCGAGGGTGTGGGGGGTGCTCGCGTAAAAGAGCCCAAGCTCTCTGCAGCCTACGGGGGCGGAGCCTAGTAGATATCCCTATAGTACCGACCCATAATAAGTCTGATCTATGATTGTCTTGTAAAGACAATACTGATCTATCAGAGGGTCCCGGGTGAACAGAGGCCCCCGCGTGAGCATTGGGCCCCGGGGGAACATCGGGCCCAGGGGAAACATTCGGATCCATGAAAGAGTCCGGTCTGTACAAAACTAAATTAGTCATTATTCTTGAAATGAAAGATAAATTATATTAACTAATTAATAATTTGTAGGGAATATGTGAATTATGTAGTATTATATCTTGTGAATAATTAACATGGATATGCAATAAATTTAATATGTGATAGTAAGGACACATATGTGATGGCAAAGACTTTTTGAGAATCATCTTAAGTTAATTAGTTTGAGAATCGAAATTCAAAGAAGAATATTTGTTTAGAACTCTATTTTGAATATGTGATATATTTTTAGTTGACCAAATAACCAACATAAAATACGATAAAATTAGACTAAAAGAGTATATTCGTCGACCACATATTTTTCTACATACTTTACATTTTTATCGTTAACTTATGTATTTATGAAAAGAAGTACTTTAACTATTCTTTTTTGGATAATTTTTTTTACATATATATATTCACTCTTTTAAAATTATATAGATAACAATTCATAATCATTTACAACTTATCTGGATGGTTGATTCAATGCTATTGTATTATATTATGTTGTTAATTTAAATACAATGTTTGTTTTGATTGTTACTTTTTTAGATAATCTTTACATTTTTATCGTTAACTTATGTATTTATGAAAAGAAGAACTTTAACTATTCTTTTTTAGATAATCTTTTTTTATTTAACATATATATATTCACGCTTTTAAAATTATATAGTTAACAATTCATAATCATTTACAACTTATCTGGATGGTTGTTACCTATTGTATTATTTTATGTTGTTAATTTAAATACAATGTTTGTTTTGATTGTTACTTTTTTAGATAATTTTTATGTAACGACGAAAGGTCCTATTTTATGTAACCATTGATTTGGTCCTATACAATATGACACAATACGAAAAATGTCAAAATAATACATAACAATCATCCAATCAAAGTGTTAACAACATAATAATTCATTACCAATCAATTTCTTTCAATTCATAAACAATATTTAACAACTAATAAATTCATAATTAATATTTAACAAAATAATAATTCATTAACAATTCATAAATAATTAACAAATTAACAACTCATAAACATATAACAAATTAACAATTCATAAACATTTAACAAATTAACAATTCATAAACATTTAACAAATATTGAATTAAACCAAAAAAAAAAAAAAAAATCGGAACAGTGGCAAAAGCCACTGCCCAGTCCGAAAAAGAACAAATTTTTTTTTTTTTTTTTTTTTGAAACATAGCAAGGATTAAATGTTAAGCATGCTTAGAATATAATGTATATAACAAAATAATAACAAAAATTCATAGTAAAAAACCTTAATCGAAGATTTTTTGTAGAGTTATTTAATCGAGTTCTACGCCGCTTTTCCCCAAAATTTGAACTTAGAATCTTGCTCCTTGACTTGAATATACCGAGAATCTAAACTTTCCGGACGAAATTTAATAGAAAGTGACGTTTTTGGAAGTGGGGCCACCTCTTTTTTCTCCGTCAATGGCGATTTTTTTTTTTTTTTTTAACCGACTGGAGGGGACCAGTGGTGGAACCCGATCGGTTTATGTTGAAGAGTATAACGTAGTATTTTACTGCGTTATAGGAGACCCTAGAAAACTCCTTTAGCGCAGTATTTTACTGCGCTAAAGCACTTAACGGTACCGTTACGGTTAAGTGCTTTAGCGCAGTAAAATACTGCGCTAAAGGTACATTGGTAACTTTTTTTTTGTTGGGGTATTTTGGTTCAAATTTTTTTTTTTTAAGCCATTTTTGTTCTGGACTCCTTTTTTTCTTATAGTGTCAAGGAGGGAACGGGTGCAAAGATGGAATTATTTCAAACAAGGATATGGGTTGGCTAGCAGCTAGTCAAGGAAAAGGTCAAAGGCTTAAATGGGAAGACCAGGGATCATATACATGAACGGGTAAGGCTTATAAGGCAAAGTAGCTTCAAATTTACACAAAGAAAGCCTAAGATTATCTCAACAACCAAACTATCCTTGGAATTCAAGCATGACAAATCGGCCAAGTTCTAGATTGCAAAAGTAGTGCATGAACAAATACTAACATCTCACACTCACAATGGCATAAGGATTGCTAAGCAAAGTGACTACCCAAGCAAACATTCATCACACACGATACTCCAATACTCAAGATGTCATAAAAAGAAGCATACATGTCAATTTACTAACACATTCCGAGTATATATAAGAATTTTAGGAGAGGGGTCATTTTTCAACAAACATACATATCAAACATGCCATGTCATAAGTTCATCAACCACTACCATCTAAGTCATAATTACTCTACTTTACCTAAATAACCTAAACACACCAGTTTCAATAGAAATAAAATCCCTCAGGAAAAAAACTCTAGCAAAGCAAAGTCGAGGGGGTCCTAAACACATATATACACATACAACAACTCCAGTAGCCCCACCCTCAACTAAAAAACTATATATTGTCCCTAGTGCATCAAAATAAGCATAAGTAAGGGTAAGGGGTACCTGAGGCACACTAGGTGCTCTGATCATCTCGAGATCGTGTTGTCTTCACGCCGTAGCCGCACATCGGGCCTCAATAGTAGCTGTCTCAAAGATTAGCAGAACAATGGGCTCAACCGGCATGATGGGTTGGCCGGGCAGCATGGACTCTACTGGTGGGTGTCTACCAGCCGGATCAGGATAACTGTCAAGCAGAGAGTTATGCACAACGACCTACAAAATCTCATCCTCCATTAAGCGCAACCTCCAAGTCACCTCTTCCAGATCCTCACCCGATGGATCCATGTCGTCCCACTTTCTTTTGCCCTTGTTCTGTAGTGTGGAGTCTGTTGACATCTAATTTTTTACCTCCCGTAATTTATTTTAAGTACTCGGAGTCCTTGGACAATAAATAAAATAAGTTATGCACCCTGAAGGGTCTAAATAATTTTTTATCTGGGATAATATTTTACCCCTTTAAATTGATGAAGAGATTTTCAGGATATTATGAATTGTTTGGAAATTAATTGAGGTTTTATGACATTTAGGGAATATTTTATTGGAATAATCAAAAGCAAAACAATTTTGAATAATTATTTACTTAATTAATTAAATCAAGGGAATCAAATTAATGAGTGATTTATTCTATTTATTGTCCAAGGTACTTTGAGTAATTAAAATAATTGACCATTTCACCCCTCAAACTCTGATTTTATGTGTTTGCATAGTTGTTTAATTAATAAGTTATCTCGATAATTAATTTGGTAAATTATTGGGGCCATGTCTGCAAAATGATTTTTAACAAGTCGTGTTTTAAATTAATTGAGTCCTAATGGGCTAATAATGTTTTTTTTTTTTTTTTTTTTTTTTTTAGGACATTTATCCTCGACCCTCCATACATATATATAAGTATATATATCAAAGGCCCATCATTTTTTTTTAAAGGGACCAGGCCCAGTCCATAATGGACCAGACCCGGTCCATTAAACATTGTAATTTCAACGTTTAGGATAGTCTAAGTTTACGGATATAGTTTACGTTTTGTACTACATCCTCGTAGGATGCAGAAACAAAATTAGATATCCAAGGTTAAAAATTTTGTGATAACTACCCAAGCGCGCGATATTTTCTGTTTATTGCTTTTCCAAAATGGTCAAGCTAATTTAGAAAACTGTTAAGGAGAAAGAATCCTCCAATTACATCAATCAACTACTTCCTCTAAGAGTTTATATGACACTATTTTCTTATTAATCTGTTAAAAAATATTTTTATATTCAAAAACAGTTAAATTTAATTTTTTTATTTCACCCATAATGTTCTAGCTTTTACAGTCATACAAACTTTATGACATATTTAAGACCATAGGTCTTACAAGTCTTATAGTCTTAGACGAATACAATATTTGAAGTTTTGAGTTCTGTTTTCTAGCCATCGAACACATAGTTTGACTGAGTACGAAGATGAGAAATATTTTTTAAAAATTATAATTTAAATAAGTCAAACACCTGTGTGGCTGTAAGATTTTGAAATTTGTGATCTTACATATGCCAAAAACTTATTTTTAAGGATAAAATAAGAAGTTAAAGCTAAATATTTTTCAAAGTTTAAAAGTTATTATTTTTCTTAAGACGAACTAAAAAGAAAATACAGCACGCGAAGGGAGTACAATTCATATAATGTCTTAATCAACGAATAATTACGACCCAACACCCTCCATTCATCTAATTTGCGAAATATGACCCCATTCTTATCTCCATGCCCCGTACCCCATCATGGCCTTTTCATTACCCGTTAAATCCTATCCCATTTTTCCAAATAAGTTAAACTCCCTCTCCACGTTCTACTTAACCCTCCTCCCATGTTTTTTTCTTCACACCAAGTCCTTTCCATCCAATCCATGAAATTTTGCTGCTTAAATAATCTTCAGTTCTTCATCTTCTTTGTCTTCTTTAATTCTTCTCTCTCTCTCTATTCTCTTCATTTGTTGTCGGAGCTCATATGATGTTTGGCGATTGAAGCAATAATTTTTTCAGATCTCGAAATGGAGATTCTGTACATCTTCGTAAGAAGCTATACTAAGGAGGACTGAAGCTATTAGAAGAAACCCTTCAATATAGTGCTGCTAGATGAGATTGAAAAGGCTCATTCCGACACATTCAATACTCTCCTTTAGTTGTTTGAAGATGGTCACATACAAACTAGGCTAATTTTAAATATACCACTACATCGTTTATACAGTTATAATTTGTTTATACATGGTTATACAACATTTTGTGATACATTGTATAATGTGTGTGTGTGTATATATACATTGCATTAATATTATCGCGTTTGTGTGTTTATTAAAAATTTGTTAAAAAAAGTAGTATCCAAAATAAAAATGAAAAGATCAGGATTTGAGCGAAGAGCATGCAAAGGTGTTACAGAAGGGTGACCTAGTGGGTAGAAAGAGTGAAGAATTAAGAAGAAGAGTAGACGTTTGGACATTCGATAAGTCTTATGACTAAGCAGCGTGTAAGTTTCTCAAAGAAAATGTCGGCGACAATGAGTAAGAAAACGTAGCCCTAATGTAGGCATATAGAGTTCGTTTGGTTTAGCTAGTTCAACGTTGCTAATAAGTACAGTTACTAAAGTTGATTTAATAAATAAGCGATTATGTATCTGCTAATATCTGTTAAAAATTGATAATAAACGGTTGAAGTATTTGGTAATAACTAATAAGTGTTGATAAACATTTTCTTATGTTAAAGGAAGTACAGATTAATTTATGAATTAACTTTTAGCTTAAAATTGATTAGATGATATTATTTATAATAAATTTATTAAGTATTATTTTATTCAACAATAAATATTACATCCACATTTTTCATTACAAACACAATACAACGAAAAATAGATAATTGAGTTCATATTTGGATATAAACATCCAGTAATAGAAGTTTGAACGCTGCAAAATAGTAACTAGGTTTCCAAAGAGATGAAGAAAGTTGATTAACAAAACAAAGAATTTTCCAACTCAAGTCAATCCGATGAATTATGACTGTGAAGAGGTTTCTATTGCTCTTGATTAGGGCAGACAGATGTTGCTGAGAGAGGAGTCCTAAAAAGATGACGAGGTGAAGTCAAGGCTAGGTGTTTTAAGTAGTTCGGAGATTATAAGTACTCATATTAAGGTTAATATAATAAAAAAAATTATTAAATTAAAAATGCTTGTTAGCTGAAAATTTAAAAATGGAAGGTGATTAATTATGATTTTTAAATGATTTTAGCTTATAAATATTTGACGTATTTATAAACCGTGTAGATAAATCAAAAGATATTTACTTATAAATTAATTTGACCAATTTTAAATTTAGTTAAATAGGAAGAAAAAAACGAAATACTAGTAGTTAATAAAGAATAAAGTAAACGGAGCCCCAGATTAGCCATAAAGTTGGTGACACAACAACTCAACAAGGAGTACATAACCGTCGTTTCGTCCCGTATCTATCCACTTAACTCAATTTTCTTGCATTCACAGTTAGTAGTAAATTGAAAAACTAAATTCTACATCCATATCCATATCAATCAATTTATCCATTTGCTCTACCCCGCAAAAAAAAAAGATATCCAATGCTTAAATCTAGAAGACCCCGCCTACCCTACATATAACCTGCAAGCGGAAACAGATTGAAGAAGGTTCAGAGACCCCACCAGTTGTCCTAATCTAAGTCGTCCTTATCATAAGATTCATAGTACATGCATAAGTTCTACTGGATCAGCTTCTTTCTTCTATGACCCCAAAAAAGAAAAAGAAAAAAAAAAAAACTTTTCTCATTCTTCTACATTAAGTAAGTCCTACTGATCTTCTGAGTAGTGGTACAAAATAAGTGTATTTAGTGGTATTCTTGGTATGTTGAATTATTTGGATATGAAACAAATAAAAAAGGCTTTGGGATATACTCAAAAAAACAAGAGCTTTCTTGTTGCTATGGGAGCTCTTGGTGTCACTGGTTTTGGTGCATATAAAGCTTATTACTCACCTTCTATGGTAAGAAAGAGGAAAAGGTTGTTGAAGCTTTTTGGTTCAGTTGTTTCTTTAGCTGAAATGGTGTCTGATTCTGCTGATACAATTGGGATTTTCTCTAAAGACTTAAAGAAGTTTATACTATCAAATTCTGATCAAATTCCTAGAAGTTTGAGGCAAATTTCCAAGATTCCTAAGTCAGATGAGTACTCAGAGTCTATTGTTAAGGTCACTAGCGCTTTGACAATTGGAATTCTCAAAGGTTATCATCAAGAAACAGAGAGAATGGACTCTACTTTGTTTGACCAAGTCTTAAATAAGCTCTTTTCTGATGCAGGGTGTGGTTTTGCTTCGGTAATTATGGGAAGTTTTGTAAGGAATTTGGTGTTGGCTTTTTATTCTGTTAAACAAAGTTCAGATTTTGAGTACTATTCTGATGATCTTTTCCTGGATAAGTGTAGAGAATTGATTGGAAATTGTGTACAAGTATTTGTGAGCACTGCTGTTACTGTTTATCTTGACAAAACAATGCATATCAATACCTACAATGAAATATTTTCTGGGTTGACAAATCCCAAGAATGAAGCTAAAATGAGAGAAATGCTAGTGATCATATGTAATGGTGCAACAGAAACTTTTGTCAAAACTTCTCATCAAATTTTGACAAGTACAGAGATAGATTCATCTGATCTTTCTGTATCTACTGCTTTAACAGTGCCAAGTAATAAGAGGTTTGTTCTTGATTTGACTGGGAGGGTTATTTTTGAGTCTGTTAGGTCTTTTCTGGAGTTTCTGATGGAAAAGTTGTGCGAGTGGTTGAGAAGATATGTTGAATTTATCAATGAGGAAGTTGTTGATAGGAGTGTTGAAGCTTATAGGTGTGTGAGTGGCAAGTCCTCTGTTGTTGTTAGCTTATGCCTTAGTTTGTGTGTAGACATATTGAATGGTCCTTGGATTTTGGTTCTGACTTAAGTTTATCAATATGACTACAATATTTCAACAAGAGGTTCTTGGGTGGTAAAACTCTTTTGCATATTTACTCTGTATGTCTTGTTTGATTGTAGTTGACTTCATCTGTTTCAATGTGAATGAATTTAGCAGGCTATGTTGTATCTCAAGTCTCTAGTCTCTGCTCTTTAGTTATTTGATTTCTCATCATGCTGACCCTTTCTTTGCTACCTTACTGTTACAGTAAGCACATGTTCCGTTTAACTTTAATTTCTCAATCATTATAACATCAACTGCAGTTAGTTGATAACGACAGTTATGTGCTGGAAGTACTTGTGAGGGGATTTGTTGCATATGACCTAGTGCTAACTCTTTAGTAATAAACTGAAGGATCGAAATTGAAACGAAAGAATAGCTTATGACTAAGTTATTCATGCCCTCCTCCTAAAGGTGATTCTAGATTTTAAGTCAGCAGGCGTAGAGGGCAGGGGTAAACGTAGTGACTTGGGATTGTAACATAATTAAATAGTTTTGGCGTGAATCTTGTGTATACTTTTATCCTTTTTAATATAAGTTATACAGTATTTTTATTTTTTTTAAGTTTATTTCCAAAAGAATAACACACTTTTTTATATTTCAATATAATTTAAATGTAACGTTTTATCCTCAAAAAGATAAATTATTGTCACACAAATGTATAAGTGTTATTTTAGACAATAAATTTCAAACTCTTTCTTTTTTCTTCAACATCGTATTCAATCCAACATCCTACACAAAGTAGGATAGTGAGTATATGTCGAGAAATTTACTAAATAAGTATAAATGATAGAGTTTGAACCAATAATCAAAAGGGTTGTGATAGAATTTCGATCTAGACTCATAATATTTAAATTCTAGATTCACCTCTAGAACCATAGTGCAAGTTACGGTTTGGCAGAACCCAGTAATTTGGGCTCAAATTCTGTATTTGCATATGTACAAATTGTTGGAAATGTCAACAATATTAATCAGTAAAACGAATAACGGGATATAATCAACTTATCGGATCACCGCTGCGTGTGGCAAGTCACTGCCTTGAAAGCGATTTCAGACTGACTAGGGTACAAATCGTTTAGACCGATCGCTCCCCAAGGCTCGACAACACTTTCAAAAATTTGCACTAGGGGCTGGAAGTCTGGAGTTTGTACAAACTGAATTGCCCAAAAAACTGAAAGTCTGGAGTTTGTACAAACTGAATTGCCCAAAAATTGGAAGGAAAAAAAGAACTTTCAAGAAAGAAGAGATGATTTTTCTGTGTTGCAATTCACCAAGAAGGTCGATTAATATAGGTTGAAAATATGAAGGGGTCAAAGAGGGTTAATGAGTTAGTAACTCAACCATTAAAAAGAACTTAATGAGCCATTACCATGGCTATTCAAATCAACATTAAATTAGCCTTTAAATGAGAATTGAATATGAAGGGGCTAATTTATTTATTCTTTGCATTACACAAGGTTATTTCCAGCACAAATAATTTATTCAAAACCCAATAAATAAAATGAATTATAATTTAAAACCCAATAACTAAAAAATAGATCATAGTTGAGACTCAAGAGTGAACGACTAAACTTCTTTCACGGCAGCAGTCGGCAGGGATGAAGCAGGGCCGGATATACCACGTTCAAAGCAGTTTTATGGGACATTACTTCATCAAAATTTGTAAATATAAATATAAAAAATGACACCGCTTATTATTAAAGTGGCTTACTCGTTCCTTTTATTTTACAAATATTGACATTACTTATTGAAAATCTCGCGAACTATACTGAGAGGAAGGTTGTGTAATTCAACAAGGGATAGAGCAAGAGAAATTGAATGAGTATCAGTTACAACCGCGTTCTCGTATAGTTACATTGGTTAGACCTATTATAAGGCTATAACTAGATTGTACCAAGCACCATAAATTAAAAACAAACAGAGTTTTCCCCTAAAAGAACTGATTCTCTTCCCTTCAGGGGTTTTGATTTTGGGTGTAGATATAATCAAGATGAGCAGCCAATGTCCTTCTCTCCAGACATTCTCTTTCTTGTGGTCCTTTGCAGCTCTCTTCCGCTTCAATTTGTTTTGGTTCAACAACATCCTAAAACGAATCAAAAGCAGCAAATATCCATTTTTAATATAAGCATGGAAAATTTACCAAGTATCAAACATCGAAGTTTTTTTATATGCATGCTCTTTCCAATTCATCGATCCTATATATGGTGTCAACTGTTTTAAAACATAAGATAAGGTATATATAGTATAGTTAATAGTTACCTGATGTTGATTCTTGTTGAGGGTGGCGTGGAAAAAAGCTGGCTGGGGACGAGCTGCATAAGATAGGGTAAAGAAGAGGACGAGGATTATGAAGATGAAGAAACTGATACGAGCTTTAGACATGGTTGGTTCTTCCAAATAAGATGAAGGAGATAATGCTCTATAGCTCTTCTGATTCTATACACTGTAATTAATAGGATGAACTTAATTTATACTGCAAATATGAGAGAAGGATAATCCCAAAAGTGAGTGTGAGCGCCGAAAAGTCAAAGGGGCGGCTTTTACGACTCCATAAATGAAGAACTATATTTTATGTGGACTAAATAAAGTGTAAAACAAAGATTCTGGAAGAGGAGCTTGGTGGAAATTTGAGGTCTGATAATTAACACGAGAACGACAAGAATGGGCAGAGGTTGGTTTAAAAGTTGAAGTGATTGAAGGCGACCACGGTAATTTTATGATGGAGAACGTTTGACTATATATATATAACGCCAATCGTAAACTGATCGACTTCCTTTGTCCTTTACAATCATATAGTATCTGATGATACATTCACCGACAGTTTATATTGTGTATGATTCATTAAAACATTCATTAATCTGACTAATTTAAATTTATATTGTATATGATCTAGTTGGAACGGAAAGCGCCCTCTAAATGCTTTGATATTTGATATGAAGTGCTAAGCTATATATTTAAAGTACAAAGATGCAATAAGAGAAAAATATATAGTTGCGTGCTTAGTTTTTCCTCCATTTTCACGTGAGAATTACAAGATTGATCTCCAACAGTTGGATCAACTTTTTCTCAAGGCTAGCTAATAGTACGTAAAAGTTGATTAAAAATGATAATTGTGCATGCGGATGAATGATGGGTTTGAATATTAAAATCTCACATGTATAAAGCTAGATTCTGTGGAAGGTTATTATTAACTAAATCCAGGAAGACGTGCTTAATTGTGAAGTTATTTATTAGTAGTATTGTAACAGTTTACTTAAGTTGACCAAACCTGTAGGAATCCAACGAATGTTTGCTTAAAGAAAAGTGCAAGAACAAATAGACACTCTTTTAGCGCTTTCGGCCGCTTTAAGTACAAATTGCCTTCTTTTTTGTTTTTTGACTAAGCGAAAGACACTATGTTCTTTTCTTCCTTTAAATTATAAATGAAAAAAGAGAGGAATATAAGTTTGACCTTAGATAAATCCCGAGAAAATGAAAAAAACATATGGGTCGTTTGGTTCAAAGATAAGTTATACATGGATTAGTAATGCAAGAATTACTAATGTAGGAATTAGTTATTTACTTATACATGGATTAGTAATACATGAGATTTTTTTTTTTATTGGGTGTTTGGTTCATTGCACTAAAATTAGACACAAAAGATACTATTTGAATATTTATTGATATTTAAAATTAAAAAACAATTTGTTAATAATATACGCTTAAATGCTTGATCTTTATAGGTATGTTGGAACAAAACATTGCTAGTTTTTGTTAGGAAAAAATAGCACAATATTGATATTGAACTTGGAATTAAAAAATAGTAACCAAATTATCACAAACACTGTGTCGTGGCAAACCACTGCCTTGAAAGCAATTTTCGGCCCGACACCGGTACAAATCGTTCACAGCCGATCGCTCCCCAAGGTTTCACAGTTCTTCCAGAAATGTGTACTCGTGGCTGGAAGTTGGAGTATTTTGCACAAAATACAATTGCCCAGATTTCTAGAGGAAACAAAAAGGGTAGAGAAAAAGGATAATTTTTTGGTAGTTGATATGTTCTCAAAGGTTTTCAATTTATAGGGAAATGCTAATGCGTAGCATTTACAGACAATACATTATTACAAAAATCAATACATCAGTTATTGACGTTTAATAACATGAGTTATCGTAAATGAGTTATTCCTCCATTCAACGAAAAATGCATTGAAAGATCAGGAGTTTGTCATGAATGAAAGGAATTCATTCATTCAAAGAAGTTACATTACTCCAACAATTAAAGACTTTGCATTAATCTCAACAGTTTTGTGATTTTAACTTTTTATCCATGTATAAGCAATCCATGAATAGTTATCCCATGATAGTGGTGGTATAAGATAATACGCCCTATGGTGTGTTAGATAATTCATGGTGGTGGTATAAGATAATACGCCCTATGGTGTGTTAGATAATTCATGTATAGTGAAACATGCCCCAAATGAAAACCAAACATGGTACTACAAAATCAGACCACATATAATACCATGACTATTTTATCTAAGACCTCCTACCAAACGAGCTCATAGTGGCTTATATTTGCTATTGGTTTAGAAATAATTTTTAAATATATACCTCTAATTGTTTTAGTCCTTTATCTTTACTATAACTTTGAGCATTTGCAGTATCCATTACACTAAAAACTCACGATATCGGCTACTTTGAACTGAATTCGCTCATGAGAGATATGTGAACAATTTAAAGAGAATAAACCATCAGGATTATCCTATCTAAGCAGATGGATGTTTGATCTTTTATGTGCATTAGGGTGTACATGGAGCGGATTGGTTTGGATTTTTTAAATGCCAAACCGAACCAATTGCATCGGGGTTTTCAACCTCGGGTTTTCTCGGGTTATTCAGTTTTCTAGGGTTTTTCGGGTTTTTTTTTTTTCCGGAAAAGTCTTCATACAAAACTTCTTATTTTTCCTTCAAATATTTCTTTAGTCCTAGTAAGATACGTAATTAAGATGTTTCTTAAGAAAATTACACAAAATGTGAGATGAGTGATGACAATGATTAAAATATTGAACAAAAAAGATAATAAAATCTGTTAAGAATAAATATTGCTAATTAATAAGCCATAAAGAAAATGACCCTAATCTAAAAGTAAGAAGTCATGCTAAAATAAGTACGGCTAATAAGTTTAATTACATGACAAAGAAAAAAAGATTAAGTTATGTATTTTCACTCTCTAAACCAATTATGCAAAAACTAAAGAATAGATATCCAATATTATTATCATTCCTAGTGTTAGAATTGAATTCTTTGTTAGCATTAGTGTTGAGTTAGTTGTGGTTTGGACTTTATTTGAGTTACTAACATTCATGGGATATAAAACTTATTGACATTCAAAATTCTGAGTTCAAGCTTGAAATAATATGATAAAAGACAAAAATTATGAAAAACAATTAAAAAATATTTATAAAGTACATTACGAATAAATATTTTTATACACCAAACCAAACCAAATCAAATATGGTCAGGTTTTTTTTTCAACATCAAACCAAGTCAAACCAAACCACTAATCGGGCTTTTTCCTCAGTTTGAATCGATTTATCGATTTGATGCGGTTTATCGGATTCTCTTTGCACACCCCTAAACCCATTATTGTGCATTATAAGGTGCCTTCTACTCACGTACGATCAAGAGAAGAAAGTCCTAATGACTTCTTCTTTTTTTTTTTTTTTTTTTTTTTTAGTTTAAACAGTTTACGGCTGTGTCTTACTAGCCAATTACGTCAAAGTTAACTCCTATCGTCTGTTTTTAAGTCTAACACGAATCAAATGGGCTCAGTTTTGACGAATTTAAAAAGACTAAATTAATTTGCTCAAGCGTATATTTGAAAGACTACTTCAGATCGATCCGCAAATGTATAAGGGAATTATATTTGTCATTTTCTCGAGCAATCCAACTAATTCGCTTTTTAAGAATGAAAACGGAAGCATTAATGGTTGCTTCCATGACTCGAACCTGTGACTTATAAGTCAAACTGAGACAACTTTACCGTTGCTTCAAAGCCCCTTCATATTTTGTTTTCTAGAACCAGGTCTTATTTTTTCGAGGATTTTGTTAACTCGTAAAATTTCAGATTTGTTATTTTTTATACTTTAAGTCATAGGTCTATATTGTTCCTTTTTATTATATATTAAAATTCAAATATGTCAATTAGAAAATATGAATCAGGTCACGTAAAACTCAAAAAAGGATAGGAGAAAATTTAAAACTTTAATACAATCTAAAAGAAGGAGCTCTTTAGAGGAAATCAATTATCACAAAAACTGTTAACAAAGTTGTGTTTCAAAAAGCTAGATAAAAGAAATTAATGTCAAAGTTTATTTTCATATAGTTTCAAAATTTAAGGCCTCCCAATAAAATGTGGCTTTAGGCTATCAATATTATTGAGCTGTCCCTGTCCTTTAGTTCAATACATACGCCAAGTATGACAAGCCTTCAGAGATTAATTACAAAATGACTACTTAATTTTTTTTTTTTCCGAAAGTTTGAGACTGCGACCATTCATGAAAGGCAATGAATGACAAAAATAAAACGGAAAAGGGCCAAGATTATCCCTGAACTTTGAAAAATAGTTTATTCATACCCTTCGTTATACTATTGGGCCAATTATGTCCTTACCGTTATACTATGGTCAAATTTACCCCCAATCTAAATGGACTACCACGTGTCCTAATCCTAGACGCCCAAGCCATTTCCCCCCCAATAATTTCATCCGGATCCAAACCAGTTTTTGCTTATTTCAGACCCAAATACAATCCCTTATTTTCCAAAAAATGACTTAAAAACAATTTTCGACAAGATGAAATAGAGTGAACTCCTCACAAGTTGCGTTAAAAGTGAGAGTCAAAGCGCAATTTTGAATTCAAAACCTAGATATTTCTCATGCTGACTGTGAAATCTCATCTTTTGGTACTTGTCTTTTCCTTGGTGAGTTAACAGTTGCAGGCCATGAAAAAGAGGGAACCTTTGCAAAGGGGCTTATAAGTAGTGAATTGATCTTGTAACGTACCATTAACAAATACAACCAGAGGTTTCCAAGAGATGGCATCTTCTCGGACAATCTTGCCTGACAATTCTGAACTACCGATTAATCTCCTCTCGAAACAAGGAATTACAAAATTTCTTTAAATTTGTGAACCACATGATTGACCAGATAAAAAGTTTAATCCCAATTCGAGTCACGAAGCTTCAACTTAGTTCAAGACTGCAAGGTAAAATCACTGAGTTCGACTAGGTGATGAAATCCCTAGCAAAGCTCAACTTCACTGAGTTGTTCCTTCACTCTGTAAACATAAAAACATTGCCTTCGGTCAAGCCAAGATTAAAACGTTCACTGAATGATCTTTATATGAAACATGTTTCATTTTTAGAATGAAAACAAACCATACGAATGCTTTCTTGATTAGATTCCTTTAACTAAGTCATTAACTAAAGCTCCATTGAAGTTCTTCATTTTTCCGATCCACGAAGTGCTCTTTACAGTAATGCTTATACCACTAATAAAAAAGATATATAAAGAAGATAATTCTTTGTGACATTGAAATCTCAGCTAAATGATAAAGGATTGTAATTGGGTTTGAAATAAGCAAAAACGGGTTGGGTGAAATAATTTCATCCGGGGCGGATTCGGATAATTATTTGATCCGGATGAAATTATTGGGAGAAAATGGGATGGGCATTTAAGTTAGGGGTAAAGTTGGACCATAGTATAACGGTAAGAGCATAATTGGCCCAATAGTATAATGAAGGGTATGGATAAACTATTTCTCAAAGTTCAGGGGTACTTTTGGCCCTTTTTCAAAAATAAAATGTTGTACCTGTGGAAATTTTTGAGAATATTTAAGGACCCGTTTGACTATGAAAATTATTCACTTTTTTCCTGAATATTTTTTCATTTTTTTCACTTTATGGTCTTTGGCCATAAAAATTCCAACTACAAGTTGTATTTGGAATTTGGAAAACAACCAAAAACTTGTCATTCACTTTTTTCACTTTTTGCATTTTCTGTTTTGGACCTTTACTTTTGTTTTTTTATTTTCAATTTAAATCCCAATAGTTTTTATATTGCTCAATTTTTACCCTAAAATTTCAAGAACTTTTTTCACTGGTCAGAGACAACTTATGTTGCTCAGTTGCTCTCCACTCAAACAACATTGAACATTATGTGCTAAAAAGCCTCTAAAAGAAAAGAAGCAAGTGGAAATTTTGCAACAAAACCATATTTAGAGATGCTATATTTTCTGTGTACACCAGTAAGCATCCCGGTTCCAAACTTTTAATGGAAGAAACCATTACTTTTGAGCACTCCATATGTTGATTTCAAGTATAATTGTTATATTTCTCACACCAGTTATGTTTATTAATTGCTTTGGGTGGTTTTGCTAGTTTTTAGAAATTGGAGGATATAAATCATATTTTATGTTTTTTTAGAGAAAGTACATTTCAACAACCAAATATTATTTGCAAAAACTATGGCCAAACACAACTCCCAGTTCAAAAATTCCAAAAAAAGTGATTTTTTTTTGGGATAAGGCACGTTACCCCCCTGAACTATACCCGAATTTGCTACGACACACCTTACCTTTCCCAGGGTCCTATTACCCCCCTAAACTTATTTAAAACGGAATAATTAACCCCCTAAACGCTGATGCCCACTCTCATATGAGAGAGTGACATACACTCTCCTTGCCACATGTGTATTTATTTGTTTTCTTTTTATTTTTTAATTTTTTCAGCTTACGTGTCAATTTTTTTTAAAATAAAAATAAAAAACTGAATTTTCATTAAAAAAAATGAGTTTTAAAACCCGTCTTTTTTTTTTAATTTGAAAATTTGATTTTTTTAAACCCATTTAAAAAAAAAAAAAAAAAAAAACTAAAAACATGGATTAAAAAACTGAATTTTCTTTTAAAAAAAGGATTTTTAAAACCCTTTTAAAAAAAAAATTGATTTTTTTTTAAAACCCGTTTTTGAAAAAGAAAAAAAAACTGAAAAATGATTTTTTTTTTTTTTAAATATGGAAAAATGGATTTGTTAAAAATATGGAAAACTTGATTATTTTTTTAAAATGTCTTAAAAAATCTTGATTTTCATGATTTCATTTTCTTAGGACACTTTTATTTTTCAAATAAAATCCGGAAAAGTGTTTTTCTTGCCAAAATGTGAAAAAAACTGAATTTTTATAAAATTTTGAAAAAATTAATTATTTTCTTAACATGTGGAAAACCCGTTTTTTAAAACTAAATGTGGAAGACTAGATTTATTTTCAAATTTTTAAGAAAAAAAAATTAAGTTTTCCCCTTTTTTATGTTTCTCACTCTCTCAAAGAGAGTGAAACACACTCTCTTTGCCACATTAGCATTTAGGGGGGTAATTATTCCGTTTTAAATAAGTTTAGGGGGGTAATAGGGCGGAAAGGTAAGGTGTGTCGTAGAAGAATTAGATAGTTCGGGGGGGGGTAATGGTGCCTTATCCCTTTTTTTTTTTTAATTTCTATGGCCAAACGCCTACTAATTGTTTCTAGATGGATATAAAACCATTTTAGAATACTTGGAGTGGGATAAAATTTTAACAAAAGGATATCAATATCTAATAAAAATAAGTAATATAATTGTACATTACATTTTCGAGAGATGCTAGTGTTATTCTCGCAAATTGGCGCTAATGATGTTCTAATGGGACTCGAGATTATGTTGAGTGTTTCACTTTATTAATGACTTTCCGTGGGAAAGTTTGTCAGTCTTCCGATAAAAATTCCATTAATTTGAAACTCCAGTAACTCCATTTTATTGATAACAATGTTTCTTCGATTTTGAAGAAATAGGGCAATCACCAAAAGTGATAAAGAAGTATGGCTTAAGTCTATCTTCCGCCATCTAAACTTATCCACAGATTCCTCTTAGACACCTCAACTCAAAACTACACTTATTGAACGCCTCTATTATGTCGGATTTGAACCACTTAAACACTTTTTGCTGACATGACAAAATGTGGGTAATGCACACACATCAGACTCGTGAAAGGACATTAGTTAGCCAAAAAAAAAAATCTCTTCTCTTCATTGTGTTATCTCCCTACCACCACTCCGCTGCCACTTCGCCACCGCCGCCACCACCATCCATAGCTCCTTCCCCTTCTTTCTCAATCTCCAGCCATTCATCTTCTCCACATCGCAAATATCTTAGCAGCAACGAAATTCCATTTTTTCCGGCAAAGTTCAATCCCGACATGCACTTTTATAAATATAATATAACAATAATGAATCACATGACTAAGCAAAAGAAATTGATTGGTAAAAAGAAAAGAAGAGATTTTCAACGAAAAGGAAAATCAGATATGGGGCCTAAAATAAATTTCCGACGTAAACCCATTTTTCCGGCAAGATCGATAGAATTCACTATTTTTTTGGGGCAAAACTCCATTCTTGCTCCTTGTACCAATGAAAAATGAGATGGGGGAGGGAAATGGGATGGGAATGAAGGTTAATAGTTGGAAAATGAAATGAGGAAGGAAGGTGAAGTCGGGGCTGTTGCGGTTGGGGAGTTACCAGAAGACGGTAGGGTTTGGGAGGGGTGGGTGTTCTAGAAAATAGGTTTTTTATTTTTCTTTTATTATTAAAATATATTTTAATTAGTTAAATAGATTTTAAATAGTTTTTCTTTTTGTTCTTCTTATAATTAATTTTTAAATAATTTGTTTGACTCAAATGCCACATGTCATTATTTAATTTGTGAACTTTGTCATGTCACCCGCGAGCGAACTACACAGATTTTATACTTTTGGCTGATTATCGACACACATTTTGTCATGTCACTTTTGGCTGGTGAAGTGCACAAACAACCACTATTTTAGTTGCTCTTTGACAAATGGTCAAAAATTACAATGTAGTGCAAATCTAGCTAGTTTGTATTAAGTGAATTAGTCTCAGGTCAAAATACCCCTCTATGTAGGACAAAAAAAACGATAGTTAACCAAAGTCAAGCATGCTTATTAGGTGGGGAATCGAACGAACACCAATAAGATAGAAGTTAGATAGCCAACAAATTGGACTACTATGATTTCCAACACTAGCAGGAACCTAACTTTATATATGGATAGTAATTTAATAAATTGTATAATCTACCTTTTGTTCTTACTATGAAGTAGGGCAACATTATTAGCTATTTAAAACTCTCTTTCTCTAGAAGTTATTAGGTAATACAATTGTTTTACTTATTTGAATTCAAAATTTCTCACGAAATAGGCGCAAATTCGATTTACACCGAGGATTTAAAAACTTTAGAATTTTCTTATTGTATGATTTATTTTGATGAAAACTTCTTAAATTGTATCTTCGTTAGTTCAGGATATTAATTTTCGCCTTGATAAATAATTATATGAAACTTTCTTTTTCAACAAATTTAGCCCCAAACTTAGTAAAGACATGAAAAAGAGGTAGAAAACGTGGCCTAACAAGAAGCAGCAAATTACACAGTTACACTAACTGGGGGCCAAATGCCAATAACCACACAAAAATTACAAAGGCATCTCTTGTCCTTTGATACATAATTTTCATTTCAACATTGAACCCAAGTAATTAGACATGGCAAGCATGGCATCTTCAACAACAGTTGCAAAGTTGCCTTCTTTTTGTTCCTTGTCTCCAAAAACCTTCAAGTTTCTTGACCCTTTCCCTTGTACTACTACTTCTCTCACTGCTACTGCATCTCTATTCTCTTCAAGACCAAAAAGAATTTCTAATTTTGTTGCTAAAGCTTCTTCTTCAACCACTGCCTTTCCTCAAGACATCGGTGATGTCCTTTCACATGTTACAATTTTCACTGCCACTGCTCAGTCTGTCAAGTTTGAGGACCTTTGGGATCAAAATGAGGTATTAATATTTTGCTCCCTCTTATTTCAAGAATTTATTTTAACCTGCTGTGTTAATTCCTGAATGGCTAAAGAAGAATTCTTTCTTACTGTAACTAGTCCCTCGGTCCCAATTTATGTGATTCACTACTAATGAAATTCAACAACTTTTTTTGAAATTTATGGTCTAAACACATTTGTGTGGCTGTACATCAATCTAGTTAAGCTAAGATGACAAGTTTAAAGTTAAATCGTTGCCAAATATAAAAAGAGACATCATTCTTTTTCGGACAAACAAGTTGAGACAGAATACCTAGTTGTGCATCTCTACTTGTGGTCTGTGGAATGTACCAGTGAAGTATTGCCAGGGTGATTGAAGCCATATAGAAGAAAAAAAGAAGGCAAATTACTTAATCTGGGAAACTTACGGGAAATAATTTGGTGGCGCGTGTGTGGTTTTAATGGAAAAATGGGGCTTTTGCTTATGTTATCCTGTAGTTAACTAGTTCATTTCATGTTTCAAATGGCTGGCCGACGTTTTTGGGTAACATATTTCCATTTGTTATCGCCTATTTAAGATTTTGTTATTGGGTCGTTTCGTTCACCAGGGAATAGCTGTTGTTGCACTTCTGAGGCATTTTGGCTGCCCTTGCTGGTAAAATATGACACCATTTGCTTTCCAAACTATTTATTTTGGTGTTTTATCTCCAATTTCTATTTTTGATATCCTTGTTTTATATGCACTGTTATTTGTTAGCTGGGAACTTGCTAAAGCACTCAAAGAGTCAAAGGAGAGATTTGATTCTGCTGGTGTAAAGCTAATTGCTGTTGGTGTTGGTGCTCCTAACAAAGCTCGTATTCTTGCTGAAAGGGTATCTTGAATTCACCTTGATTGTTGCATTCTGTAGTCCACTTAAATAAATTTGCGAATGATTTACTTCTTTGACATATTTCTAATTGTTTCAAGTAAGCTAGTTACAGTCTTACTTTGTATTGCACTTTCTGTCATATCAAACTTATGGCTCAATTGGTGCCGTGAACTTAGGGTCCCTTCGGACATATATGCAAATTTGAAGTTGGAAAAAAGTGTTCGAAGTTGAAGTCGATTTCTTTTTTATTTTTTTTATTTTTATTGTGGAAGTTGAAATTTTGTTTGAATAGTTGAGTGAAAGTTGAATATCTAAAAAAACATATCGAAATCAGCTAAAAGTTCAACTTCAACTTGAAAAGAAAATATTCAAGTTCAAGTTCAAATTTTCTTCTTGATTTCACGAATAAAAGCTAACTTGCAAGCTTAAATCTCTTTATTTGCAAGTCAAATCCACAAACAAACACCACCTTACACTACTAAAAATAGTTGATTCAAGAAATTTCAAACGTGGTTTTTGCAAGAAGATAGTGTATGGCTTGCCTTAACTCTTGACTGACCTTAGTTTGTAAGCATAGTAACTATATGTTGTTGGTTGAAACTTGAAATCTGGGACTGTTTGTCTGATTTGGAAGAAATTGCTTAATTTTAATACTTAGATATAGTTAGTATGTTTTAAACGGAGAACCAGTGTGGATTTACGCCCGGTAAATCTATAACGAAGGCTATATTCTTCTTTTTATAACCGTGGTGTCCGGGCCAGCTTGTGCGCATCTCAACTAATTCACATGATACCTGCTATCTCCCACCAACAACAGGTACCAGTTAATTCTGTCCACCAAGGCTTAGACAGATGGGAAGAAATTACCTAGTCCGCTGGGATTTGAACCTGAGACCTCATAGTTCTCCTCCCACTTCATTGACCACTAGGCTACACCCTTGGGTGCTTTTGAAGGTTATATTCTTGCTAAGAATATTGATGAAAGTTTATCACGAGAGGAAGAACAATCTACACACAGTGCTAATTGACTTAGAGAAATCATATGATAGAATACCATGAAAGGTCATTTGGTGGGTGATGGAGAAGGAATGAATTCATAAAGAATATATTAATGCCATAAACGATATGTATAAAGGAGTTGTTACTAGTGTGAGAACAATAATTGGAGATATAAAGAAGTTCCTCATACATTAGGTCTATACCAAGAATTGACTACTCCGTCCGTCGCAATCTATGTGAAGGTGTTTGACTGAGCATGGAGTTGAAGAATTAAAGGAAGTGTTTTGAAACTTATGGTCTAAAATAAACCTTAGACATTTATGTGGCTATAAATCATGTCATTAAGGGTAAAATGGGTATTTTAAAGTTAAATTATTACTTAAATATAGAAAGTTGTCATTCTTTCTGGGACTGACTAAAAATGAAAGATTGTCGCATAAATTTGGACAGGAGGAGTACTTGTTTACCCTAATGGATGAGCTAACCAACAAAATACAAGATGAGGTCCCGTGGTGTATGCTATTTGCTGACGATAATGTTGGTTCATGAAACCAATGAGGGTGTCAAATAAAAGCTTGAACAGTGGAGAAGCACTTTAGAGAATAAGGGTATTAGGATAAGTAGAAGTAAGACTGGATACATGCACTGCAAGTTTAGTTAGCATGGGAAGAGCGAAGTTGAGGTTAGACTAGGCGGGATTGTGGTGCCAAAATATTTAGATATCTAGCTTTGTTGTTTCAAGAGAATGGAATGATAGATGCATATGTTAACATCAGATGGTTGAAAAGGAAAACTACTATCGGAGTTTTATGTGATTGGAGGCAAACTGAAAGGTATGTTCTATCAAACAGTTATATGACCGACAATGTTATATGGTAGTACATGTTGGGTCGCTAAATTCAAACATATCCCCTCGATGAGTGTTGCAGAGATGTGGATGCTAAGATAGATGTGGGCTCATACAAGATTAGATAAAATTAAAAGTGACCACATTCGCCCGAGGGTGCAAGTAGCACTCATTGAGGATCAAATGAGATAAGGCGCTTGAAATGGTTTGGTTATGGCCTGTGTCCACTTACAGATGCATCGCCTGTAGATGTGAAGAAGAGCTACAACTTCTTGGAATCAATGCAAACTTAGTGAAAAATATGGCATAATGAATGAAAAAGATCCATATAGGTGAAATCTACCGGTTTAGAATAGGTTTTCTTAGTCTTGTAACTTGTTAGTATGTTGATTTTGAACCTATTGCTTTTCTAGGAGTGTTTTGACCTTATCACAGATTTATATGCCAATAGAGAACTTTTAATAGTCGAGGTGTGTACAAGCTGGCCCAGCGGTTATAAAAATAAATAAATATGAGAATATTTAATATTATTACTATTATTATCGTTTATATATGGATTTGATTAGTTGAATTTTTATGCTAATCATTTCCCTGTTATTGCTGTCTTCTTCCTTTTGGTGGCGCAGTTCTCCCCTTTCTGTCCCCTTTTCCCATGTTAAAATTGCGAACGAGGTTAGCTAATTAATGTGGATTTTATCGGTTATATAGAGAAATTTGCTAAAATGAAGTGTTGACTGCTAAAGGTTTGGTTCTACTATGTGCAAATTATCTATTTCTGCGGTTTTATGCAAAATCCCCAGCTATATCGTTGAATAAGTTGCAGCAAATCAGTATGTAGTAATGAAACTGGTACTTAGTAGCAATTAACTACATATAGATACTTAGTAGCAATTAACTACATATAGATTTAGTAACAGGAGCAAAAGTATTTGGTAATGCATTCTTCAACTTTCCCTTTTTTAAATCTCGCATGGCGGAGCAGGGTTATTTTGTTGCTTGCTGTCAAGGTAATAGACTAGTAGGACCTTGAGCTCACTCCTTTGCTTTGAAGGTTTTCTGAAATATTGGAAATAAAGGCTTCTTCCTTAAGAAGTAAAGCCTAATTGTACTCAATGAAAATGTGGACTAACATTGGAGGTTTGATATGTATATGTTAAAAGTTAAAAAAATGTACTAACGAAAAACGTCAATTAAAGTTGAGTTATGGTAATATATAATTCAAACAATAAGAAGAAGAACAAGAGTTGGGAATTAATGGAGGGACTC
This sequence comes from Lycium ferocissimum, assembly GCF_029784015.1. NCBI lineage: Eukaryota > Viridiplantae > Streptophyta > Magnoliopsida > Solanales > Solanaceae > Lycium > Lycium ferocissimum. The sequence continues at coordinate 38,513,775 of NC_081343.1, forward strand.
GAAATACTTCCTTTGTTCTGCGTGAGGGGACGGGGATTGAAAACTGAAAACTGATCCGACACTCTGATGATTATCTGCTGAAAATGATTTCGCAATTTGTCATTTTGCTTTATTCTTGTTTTGCATGCCATGTTTATTCGAGCAAGTAGACGGATGTGTCCAGAACATACATAGTGACTTTTCATTGTCGTACGTCCTTGATGTTGGAATGTTTGTCGAGGAATTAGGACTAGAATTGAAAGTTGATTTCGTTGGGAAAGAATTACATAAGGAGGACTTTGTAAGTATATCTCAGAAATTGTGTAGTCACACACTGGCTTTAGACGTCATGTTGTATTTGACTGTTTGATTGCATTATGCTTTGTCAAACAACTCATGATGGAAATGGTTATGAAATTGAGTATGTGTTTGGTCAAAATGTTTTGGAAAACATTTTCTCTAGGAAAAAAAGTTCCTTAAAAAATGAGGAAAATGACTTCCCTAATGGAAGTAGGGAAAACAAGTACCATAAGTGAAATTCCAAGTTCATTGTCTCTGCACAACAACCCCCCCCCCCCCCCTCCCTCTTCTTGATCCTCCACCCCCATAGTGTTTTGCTACATTACATAAAATGCTCTTGAGATAATATTTTTTTTTACTTCCTTACCAAACATTGGGAAATAAGGAAGACAACCACTTGTTTTCCAAGAAACATTTTTTGGGAAGACGTTTTCCATGGAAAACATTTTCCTTCATGCCAAACATACTCTGAGAGAAAAGGTAAGAGATATATTGTGTTCTATGCTCTATTAATATTTACACCTCTATAAGTGATATCTGGTGTGGTAAAATGCATTTATGTTGAACTCCTATGATCCACAGGCTGCTTTGCTCCATCTGATGCAGAGCAGATCGAGCCTTATTCACAGGAAATAAGCTGCAGAACAGATCCAATGAAGTAGTTTCAATTTTGGACTCGTACATAATAGTAGTATTTTCAATGGCTTTCTTAATTTGGATTTCATAAAGGGCGATACCAACTAGGTGGAAGTAAGGTTTAGTGATGTTGGTATACTTACATTAGGACAATGTTATAGACGTACATTAGCGGGGATTACTTTCTCTTAAAAGATTTAATTTATTGACCATGGAATGGAACGGGTCCAAATGGGTGGAACAAAAATTGAGGATTCATAAGGTGACCCAAACTTGTTTAGTACTGTGGCGTAGTATTTGTTGTTCTTGACTTATACTGCTAATTGATCATGCTGTTAACAACTTGATTGTGTTTTTTGACGATCCTGACTGATTCGTTTCGCTTCATATTTGTGGCTAGTTACCATTTCCTTTGGATTGCTTGTATGCTGATCCAGACCGTAAGGTTAGTATCTATCTCCATAACTATGTAAATACTTCATTTTGCTTGACATTTTTTTCTTTTAAGATTTTGACACTTCCCTTGTATCTCAGGCATACGATGTTCTAGGCCTGTATTATGGTTTTGGGCGCACATTCTTCAACCCAGCAAGTGTAATGATCTCAAGGAGTTTCCCTTCATATAAAAGATCATTCTGTCCATAAGAATTACTTGATCTATTAGTTACCTAATTTTCCCTTTACTTGGTGACTTAACATGCCAGGCTAAAGTTCTTTCTAGATTCGAAGAACTGCGGGAAGCTACAAAGAACTACACTATTGAAGCCACCCCTGATGACAGAAGTGGTGTCTTGCAGCAGGTTTAAGCTCTTCCTTCACTGTTGCATTGTTGTTCATGAACTAGGGGTGTCAAGTTTAGCCCATGAAAATATAACCCGTTCAACTCCTCCAGACGTGAGCTGGTTGGGCTGGAGGTATATTAGTGGGCAGGTCTTTTTGGGCATTGCCAAGTTAGCTCATATAAAATCTTAGGACAATTTGGACTTCATATGAGCCAGAGTTAGCTCATGTAAAAGATTGGACCAATTTAGGCTTGCATATGAAGCCCACATTGACCCATAAAAAATCTTATGAAACATAGAAGAGTAAGCCTCTTTGAGTTTGATTTGTTTGATATAGCCATGATAAATTGAAGAAAAAGCTTTATTAGTTTGATTTGGTTATTAAACAAATTATAAAGAGCAAATAAACAAATGAAAAATGATTTTGACCCAAATTGATCGGCTCATCTTGACCCAAGAAAATTTTGAACGGGCTGTGATCCAACCTGTCTTGTTGTTTTTACCCCTTTAAACCAGAGGCAGAGGCAGGTCCAGGGCTTGAAGTTTATGTGTTACTATAGCAACTTCAAGTAAATATACAATAACTTGGTTCATAGTCAAATATGTATAGCTTAATATTTAGTAAATGTCTTATAATACATATATACCGTCTAAACAAAAGCTACTGGTTCACGTGGACTCACATTACATTATAGATTTGCCTCTGATTTTAACCCGCCCAAATGTAGTTCACCCGCCCGTTTGACAACCCTATAATCATGATTGCTCTAGAGCCCTTGGTGTGAGATGGTAATATTCATTTGTATGTTGATATCAGGGAGGGATGTTTCTCTTCAAAGGAAAGCAATTGTTGTACGCATGGAAGGATGAAGGGACTGGAGTCTGGAGACCATGCTCCCATGGAAGATATCTTTGATATCTGCTGCAAAGTTCCTGTTGCATAATGCCTTCAAAGAGTTTCATGCATCTCTATTCCAAGGGAACTGGATGCATATATAGGTTTTGTTTTCTACTTGTGTATGTTGTATGTAAATCTGGAGGTCATAACTTAATGTTATAATAGAGCATAACTGATGACAATGAGAGGTAACTAGTTCATAGCAAATTTTGAAAATGTATGCAAGTATATATTATAAATATAGTATTTGAAAAATCACAAAAAGTTATTTTTTGGTAAACTTTGGTATCATCGTAGTTTCATAGGAAAGCTAAACTTGTAATGTTGAATCTTATTGTACATTGATAAAAGGATCAATTAGAAGTTAAATTTTGTAAATAAACATTTTAGTGGAATATCTTTATAGTTTACTTGACCAAGCTTTCAAGATATGTTTATTTTGAAAATGATTTTTGTCAGAAATATTTTTTTGAAAAAGTAATTTTGAAGAGTAGCTTTTGTATTTGGCTAATCAACTTAAAAAATACTTCTGTCCATATTAACATAATAATCTGTGTTTGGCTTATAAGGTTCCAGAAATGCTTTGGGATAAAAGCCATTTTGTTAAGATTTTAAAAATAACTCCTACTATTAGTGAAAATATTTTTATTTCCCTAAAAATTTGATCAAACATCTCATCATTTTAAGTTATATATTTTATAACAAAATAAAATACTTTTGGTTTACCGAAATCTTGGCTGAACAAGCTGTTGGTTTCCTGCTGTAGATTTTTTTTTAATATACTTAATTCAGGTCGATATACTTTTGTTTGAATTTATTATTTTGTTGCAACTTCTGTTTTTTCTTTTTTCAACTTTTGTTGCAACTTCACTTCACTTCCCTTCTTATTTTGAGTAATCTAGATTCGTTTGTGGAAATATGCCTAAAATTAAGACTAGCTCGAATTTCGTACTGGAGAAGTGGATAACATATCCAGCAGGATTCACTTGATAGAACATTATGTGATATCCCAATTCTTATTAATCTTCACTTCCATTTTAGATACACTTAGATATTGTTGCTAACATTAAATACTCAAAGTTATCATCAACACATTATCCTAATATCTTATATATCATTCCTTATATAATTGTGCAAAACATTTACTTTCTGCCCCACCAAAGATTCTATATGATCAAATCCTTGGTAGGGAGCGCATCTCCCGAATGAGGCCCTACATAGTGCGAATTCGGATATAGTCGGGCTTCAATGCAGATATCAAAAACCGGGTGAAAAACCAAAAAAATAAAAAAAATAAAGAAAGAAGATTCTATATGATCCAGAAACAATTATGAGTGTATTTATTTTTGCTCCAAGTCACAAGATGATTACTGCACACAAGATAAAGGAGAAACAGACAAATACTTGTAAAAATAAAAATAGACTCCTTTTTTCATTTAATCATCTGATATTCAGAATTCACTAGCTAAATAATTAAATTCGTGCCGCGTATTGATAATTTAAAGAAAAACGCTCACTGCCAGTTTTTTTTTCTTTTCATTTTAGTACTACAAACTCTGTATTAGACTCACCATTGTTATAATCTGATGACAAATCCTCTCATCTATTTTACACGACATTGTTGTTATTATAAATAAAAATATTTTACAAATATTTTTAATTATGAAAATTCAAGTACGATGTATAGTACATTCTATAGATTTCCCCCAACTTTTACTACATAGGAGTAGATTTTCTTTCTAGCAAGTTAAACACTTAATATTTGATTACACTACATACGAAAAAATAGATGTTATAGGGCTAGTAGCATTTTTTATCCTTTAGTTATTACTCAAATAAATTTTATTTTAGTCTTCGTGATATTTGAATAAACACATTTGAACTTCAATATATTGAAATGTACACTTTTGATCCCTTTAATATTCACAAATTTACCATGATTACCAATTGTTCCAGCACCTAATTTTTCATTTGTTATGTTAAAATTGTACTGTAACTATGTATTTAACCGTAGCACTGTTCAAAAAATAGTTCAAATGGAGTAACATATTTTCAATATAAAGAGACTAAAAACACACACTTCAATTAATAGAAGGCTCAATATGCTTAGAACTAAAATTAAATTTTACCCAACAATTGAAGGATCAACAGTGCGATTATCACATCATAATATTTTTACCGCGTCTCTTAAAATTTCCCTCCTCAAGGAAGAACCCGCCTGTTTTTCTTCATAGGCAGTTAATAATGCGTAGCGGAGAAAAAGGAGGTAAATAATAAAGTAGCAGAAACCTAGGGATATTTGGATATAGGTTATAACCCAAAATTATCGGGTATCCTACTAAAACTCAGGGACATGCAAATACCATAAAATAATTAATCACATTCCGAACCAAACTCTGATTTCTCCACTAATAATGGGCGAAGAGTAATTTTGTACTCCTACTAATACAATTTTCCCCTATTTTCTCTCCCTTCTTCACCCTCTTATCTCGCTTGCTAGAGAGAAAATTAAACTCTTAAAATTTTAGTTTATACAGTTTGAGCAATTATTTTCCATTCCCATCAATGGAGAGTAACACTGTGCAACAAGGGAAGATTTTTGTTGGTGGAATATCACTGGAGACAACTGAAGAGGAACTTACAAAGCACTTTTGTCGTTATGGAGAAGTGGTAAAGTCACAAATAATCAAATTTAGGGAGACAGGTTTTGGAAAAGGCTTTGGTTTTGTTACCTTTGCTGATTCTTCTGTTCTTGATCAACTTCTTCAAGACCAACATATCATTCTTGGAAGAACGGTGATATAATGCTCAACTACTTTTCTTTTTTCCAATTTAACTTATGCATAATTACCTGTAACTACTTTCTCTATCCCAATTTATGCGGCTGTTTACAACAAATTTTCCAATTACAGAAAGAAAAAAAAATTGCAACCACAAATAAAAAGAGATTTTATTGATGAATATTTGTGAGTACGAATTTGTTTATCGCTCGATTCTTCTCTCTAATTTTTCTCCGTAATTCGAGTGACGTTAATGGCGTATTTCTCGAAACTAGGATGATTTGAACCAGACGTCAGGGCAACAGCACTTCGATTTGATCTTTATGAAGAGCTTCCCTTGATCACTTCGGCTTTGCGAAAGATAGTATTTGATGCCTATCATATCTTGATCTCTTTGTGAATATACCATGAATTTGTGGGATTTTCGAGATGCCTTTTCAAGGAATATGTGTCCCTTTATATAGGCGTGAGCTAGGGTTTAGGATAGGCCGATAGTCTCCAAGAAACTCTAACGAACCTTGAGTTTGAAGGTGGATTGGACTCATCTTGTGGAGTCCCATAAAATTTCGATGTCTACAGTGGCACCTTAGAAATCGAGAGTCAAACGAACTTTCTTTTTATCGCAATCTTTTCATATGCCTTTTAAATATTTTGAGTTATTAATTATTGTGAATTATAGGAATTTTTTTAGGTAGTTTCAAAATATGTCAATTTTATGTAAAATTTTCTAAAGATTCAATGTTCGCATTTTCCGTCAAAATTAAGAAATTTGAGTCTCGAAATCCGAATTATGCCACATAAATTGAGATAGAGGGAGTACTTTTTAAGTTGGCGCGACATGTGCTACGATAAAAATGGGAAAATTTCAATAATGTACAATCCAACATACGAATTACATCCACGTAACCATATTTTTAATTTACATTCGTATAGCCAATTTATACAATTTTTTAAAGATTCTATGTTCGAATTTTCCGTCAAAATCAAGAAATTTGGCTCTCGAAATCAGAATTATGCTGCATAAATTGAGACAGGAGGAGTACTTTGTAAGTTGGTGCGAGATGTGGTGTGATAAAATATACTATCGTACTAGGCCCTCAAACTTTGAGTGTGCACAAGTAGGTACCTCGACTTGTCTTCACTTTGCCAGTTGAACACTTTAACTTACAAAATGATCATCTAGACACCTCCAAAATTATGTGCCACGTCAGCGCCATGTCATCATTTGTGTTTATGTGTTCAACTTTTACAAGTTGAGGTTCCTACTTGTGTACATCCAAAGTTGGAGGACATACTTAAAAGATGATGCCAAATTTGAGGGCCTATTTATGTATTATGCCTACTTTTTTTTGTTGGGGTGGATTATGCACCAGTGCATCATCTGAGTTTTGTTTCTGTTGTTTTATCATGTGTTACCGCAACCATCTGAGTTTTTGCTTATCTTAATAATACTTCTTGAAGTAACAACTATCTTTATAATTCTCAAAGGATATAGTATACTTGAAGCGAAACAAACTGACTATAGTTGAATCAAAGCCAAGTTGACTTGCATCTGTAGGCTTCTCGAAGATACATAAATTTTCTCTAAGACCTCCCGGGCACTTTGTTGCGTGTTATTGAGATCCCATATTGTTTGCAATCATACACAGGGACGGAGCTAGAGTATAGTTTATTAATACTGCTTTCAATTTAAAAAAAAAAAAAAAATCCCAATTGTGTCGAACTTTTCATATTTGGAATAGTTACGGATCTCCACGAATAGGATAATAAACTTCAAATATCAATCTGAGACAAGAATATAGTGTTAGAACAAAACCAGCCTAGTTCTAAGTAATTGTGACAATAGGTAGTGGTGTATCTTAATCTTTGATAGGAAATACAGTCTTATGCTCTCTTGTACAACATCTTGTGCTGTTTAAATATGTACTTTCCATCTTATTCATATCTACTTTCTATTTGATGATTATTGTAGGTTGATGTTAAATTGGCAATACCCAAAGGTGAAAGCCGCCAATGCCAACGTTGTTCTGAATGCCAACAATTCCAAAGACAGAATAGTGAAACTAGCAGAATTAGCCACACGAGGAAGATTTTTGTTGGTGGATTGCCTGCTTGTTTATCAGAGGAAGAATTCAAAAAATATTTTGAGAGTTATGGAAGAATTGAAGATGCAAAAATTATCCATGATAGAGGAACCAATACGCCTAGGGGATTTGGGTTTGTCACCTATGAATCAGAGGAAGCTGTAACAAATGTGTTGCAAAACAGATATTACTTGTTGAATAATAAACGTGTTGAGGTTAAGAGAACAGAGCCAAGGGAAAGGAGAGTTATGGATACTTGTAATTACAATTTTTACCCTACATACTCAGGCTATGAATTGTGGCCAATTTATGATTCTTATGGGATTTACGCCCCTCATTATTGGTCCAATCATACTACGGGTACAAATGTACCGGTCCCGCAGCCTATACTGGTACCGGTACCAGTGCCGTATTTTACGCCTAGACATCCAGTCAACTGCTACGGCTCAATGCATAATCAAGTGGCTAATGAGAGGGTTTCTGGCGAGGTTTCATCAAATTCTGCTCAAAACTCATGTGATAGTGATTATTGGGGGTCTCACAACTCTGTTTCTCATGAAGGGAATGACCAAAATCACAACAATATTGAGGTTCAACTTGTTGGAAACGATTCATCTCGAGGTAAGTGTGGTTTTTTATCTACTCCATGGGATTTATTTCTGAGTTTAAGTAAGTACTATATTTCCACTGTCAAATCAATTATAAAAATAACTAGACAAGTAATAATCCATAAAGATTTTTAAGTTTTATGTACTGACGGTAAAAGATTTTTACACAATCAGATTATTTATAAGGTGATTAAAGGTAATCTCTATAATAAGTAGTATTATAGTGCTCTCTATGTCCCAATTTATATGATGATGTTTGACTGAACAAGAATTTTAAGTATGAAAGGATTTTTTTTGAAACTTGTAGCTCTAAAACAAGTCATATATATTTGTATGGCTATAAATGATTTTTTTAAGGATAAAATATGAAGTTTAAAGTTAAGTTGTACCAAATATAGAAAGGTATCGGTCCTTTTGGGGCTGACTAAAAAGGAAAGAGTGTTACATAATTGGGACAGAGGGAGTAATTTGGTAAAAATGATAACTAAACTGCTATAAAAAGTAAAAGTTTATTGATCACTACTAGAAACAGAGCGTTTTTCCACCGACATTCAATGAGAAATTTATGCTATAAAACATGATTCCACCTCATTCCCACCGAATCAGTTCACTAGGAAAACGCATAGTGGGAAATAGGTTCAATTGAAACGATGGGAAACTTCATACTTTTTCCGTGTGAAAACACTACTATTTCAATTTTTTCCACCGACATTCAGTTGGAAATAGCTTCTGACTATTTTTCAATGGGAAATTAGTGAGAAAATGGAGTTTTTTAGCAGTGGATAGTGTTAAAAATCTTTAGCACATGCTAAAATTAAGCACTAGTTGGCGTACACATTACATATAAGTTCGTTTGTGATCTTGTTATAGATCCTGAGAGTACAAAGCCACTGGAAATAGAAGCAGACAATGGTGAAAAAGACAAAAGTGTGAAAGATTCACAGGTCAATACCAAAGCAGAAAATGGTGAAAAAGATCATAGTGTGAAAAATTCACAGGTCAATTACCTTGCAGACAATGGTGAAAAAGACCAATGTGTGAAAACTTCCCAGGTCAATACAGAAGCAAAAAATGGTGAAAAAGACCACAGCGAGAAAATCTCCCAGGTCAATGCTGAACATGACACCTCAGAGGAAATCAATGGAGTTTCAAGTAAGTCTTTCAACTTTGTTTCGTTAAGTTGACCTTGTTTTGACTTCCTTTTTACTAAACTTCAAAAAGTTGTGTCAAAAAATGATTACTTGAACGATAAATTACTGAGTCCATACTTAAAAAAATTATATATACTATGACCTGCATTCAAAATTCCTATTGTCTTTGCTAATTGAAAACTTTATATGCAAGTGTAAGACTAATGTGTGTTAAGTTGCATATACTGGTAGGGCCCTAGCAGTCAATGCCGGAGTCAATGATGAAGTTGAATAAAAGGCATGGGGACCAATACTTAATTTGTAGTAATAGAGACAAAACATGTTACTGTAGTAGATAATTTCTTCTCAAAATTTATTTGGTAAGAGAATATCTCCAACTACTTTACGCATAAGCATTTAAGTTACCTAATTATTTAGGGGCATATGCTATATTTTGTCCCTTTTAGATCTGGTACATATTGCTTCATATTAAGAGTGTGCGATACAGTAATACAAAAGTTTATCATATGCATCTTTAGCTTAGTCGATTTGTTTTTTTTTCCTGTGTCAACCATTTTTAAAACTTCTTTGTTATCTACATTTATATCTAGGGAAAATATATTTTTCCAAAGCGATCTTCAAACCTTGTTGTAAAGCTTGGAATTCAGCTAAGATAACTAAAAACAAGACGATTTTTTTATTTTTCAAAAGTAAAAGAGTTTTGACTAATAGGCTTTAATTATCAGTTAATATTCATAGACTCATTTCATTATTCATATTTATTAAAGTGAAATCGAACCATGCTCATTTCTTGTGACTTATGCTACACCTCATTTAAATTTTAATGATTTCTTACATTTAAGCTATTTAATTTGTCATAGTCTATAATCTCCCTCCCTTCATTTTTTTTTTTTGGCTCTTTCTGTTTTCAACTTCTCATCCTAAGATAATAACGGAGTGCTTATTTTTCTGCAGGGTGTATTTGACCTAGTAATTTACTTTATATATGATGCTGTACGTAACTTGCTGAACTTGACCAACTTTGGTCATACAAAGACAACATTTGGTAGAACTAAGAAAACTTGTTTGTGGTTAGTTTTATCAATTAGCCACATTCACATTTTTCTTCCATTGCGTTCCATTTTTATCATGTGACAGTTTCTTTCTCATATAGCATATGTAATGTCAGTTTTGCTCCAATTTATGTTAGCTGCTCAAGTTTTATTGGGTGGACTATTATTAATAATAACGAGTCACAAGTATTCAACATGTCAAAAGGATTAAAAGTTGCAATGCTTTGAAAAATAACTCAACTAAAAGGTGTAGGGTGTATGTGAGGGACCATTTTCATATTTTTCTTTATACAAGATTGATACATTATGTATAATGGTTCCCCACCACCATCCCCCCTCCCCCGTATAATATTGTATATTGAGATACGTGGCGTAAATATTTTCAAAAGCAGTATATTTTTTAGAATATCCCATCTTTTATTTACAAAAATATATTTACCGTTTTAATTTATAGAAATACAGAAAAAATGAATGAGATGATATACCTTTTTCTTTTATTATTTCGAAAGATAGACGGACTTCATATCTTACAATTTTAAACTAGGAACCTTAACCTTTGAAGAAATATTAGATAATTATTTTTTAAATTGATTATATAAACTACTTAGTCCTATAAATAATTAGTCAAATGTTTTGATAATTTGTGATCTTATATATATAATAATATAATACATAGACTAATGTAAAGTGATATTGATCATAAATGTAGAAAACTAAGGCGTAAGAGTCTTCCAGTTATTATATACTCCGTCCCAATTTATGTGACGGTTAGAGTCAAACGTGTTGTTCTTTGACCATAATTCATATATCTTTTAAATAATTTAAATTATTAATTACTGTGACTTATAGTACATTTTACATAGTTTTCAAATATATAAATTTGATTTTCGAAAAATTTAAAAATTCTATATTCAAACACACGTTCAAAATTAAAAGTTTAAATCTCGAAAAATAAATATTTTCACATAAATTGGACAAAGAAAATATATACTCCTAGTAATAGTTACTGTGTCACAGCAAACTCCACCGATTACTATTTTGAATGGAAACTTAGAGGCAGTGTCAGATTAAAAAGGACTTAATCTGTGACCAAAGAGAGTGACCTATTATTATACCATAATATGACACGCTTCCCCTGGTTGAAAATTCTCATCTTTCTGGCATTTCATTTTGACTAGAGCGGGCAGTTTAAATTTGATGGGTCAATGGTTCTTAACACTGAAAATAAGACCAATCTTATAGGATAGTACATTTTTTAATATGTGGAAGAAAGTAATAATAACATAATTCTATTCATAAAGTTTAGAGTGGATCAAATAGATTTTGAAATAATCAAAATTGAACACTTTCGAATCCTGTGGTCTTAAATTATAGATGTGTGGAATGTACCAAAATGTCCTTTAATCTTGTGGTCTTAAACATGTTATGTGGAAAGTTGGAATTAAAGAGTTACCAAAAAGGTAAAGAGATATTCTTATTTAAACGGACTAAAAAGAAAAGTAATACAGACATTTTGAAACGGAGGGAGTATATATATCAAAACGGAAAAAGCCCTTGCTTCACTCATTTCTCAAGAATGAATAAATTGCAACAGTAGTGCTTCTTATATCATTTACAGTAGTATATAATATGAAACTCTCTTGCTGGCAACATTCCTTTTCTTCTTTTCCTTCTTATACGTTTGCTTTGTCAATTTAAATAGTAGAAAAAGCCAAAAAGTAAAGGTTGTCCAAAGTAATCATTAAAATAAAATGAATCATTTCTTCTCCCATCTGCACAAGAATCTAGAGGCTCCACAACAACTGTTTAAAACTTATTAAATATTTTCCTGGAATTCTGCCTTAAATAAGGAAGGAAATTAAAATGGAGCAGTACCATATAGAGTTACTGTGCTAAGTATTTATCTTGCAACTTCATCAGATGTTAACGATTTGATATTCACAATGTTCTCTATCAGGAGTTTCTCCATTCAAGGACTCGAACTCGAAATCTCTGGTTAGAAGTGGATGGATCAATGAATATTTTTAAATTTATGGTAGAAAAAAATGGATGGCTAAAGCAGTTCTTCAAATAAAAGGAATCATTCTTCTCCCATCTGAGCAAGATTGAAGAGGCTCCACAAGAAGAATTTAAAATTGATTAATGATTTTCAATAAGTACTTCCTTTAACAACAAAGAAAGAGTCAGTTTAGCTTCACTTGATCATCTTTGAGAGCACCATTAGCATTCTCATAAGCCTTTTTTTTTACCTCAAGAATTATATATTCAATGGACATACTCTTTTCTGTTGTATCTGACTTTGTTGTTGTGGAGGGAAAGTTTGTATTTAGATGCTTCTATCCTAAGATTGAAAATACCTCCTTTACTCATCAAATGTTGAATTCTAAAACAAAATTTAGAAATGCTATCAAAGAGAAGGTAGAAGGAGCTGAGAGAGAAAGCTATAAACCAAAACCAAGATGTTCTCAAATGGCTCGAAGATGTTCACAATTGGAGACTCCTATCATCCTTGTTGTTGTTGACTTGTTGAATGTTATTTCCATTTGTGAATTTAAAAATTCTTTTGGCCAATCTCGTTAATAACAGACTTCCATTCATTCTGCAGCTTGTAAACATCTTCGAGCCATTTGAGAACATCTGGTTTTGGTTTATAGCCTTCTCTCTCAGCTCTTTCCAACTTCTCCTAGATAGCATCTTTAAACTTTGTTAGCTTCTCCATTTCTTCCTTAGATTTTCAACATTTGATGAGTAACGGACGGTATTTTCAATCTTAGAATAGAAGCATTTAAACACAAACTTTTCCACCACAACAAGCATGATCGATAGGCGTCTTCAATTGTGAAATTTTCAGTAACGTAAAGCTCTCAGGCATGTTGCAGTTTGCTTCAGATTTGTACTTGAGAAAATGCATGGGTCTGAGAAAGTTGATTGCATACAACAGTTTTGATGCATTAATTTCACTCTACATTTGAAATTGTTCTTGTGATTTCAGACCAGTGGAAGAAGGAAGTGGACAGTTTGACCTTTTGACAAAGCTGGAACAACTCCACCTCCATTCTGTATGTAATTTAAAGAGTTCCTGATTTCGGTCATCATTTGAGTGTACGATTTTCTAAATTACGCCAACTAATTATGCTTTTTTGCCAAAGTTTAACATGTGTGTTTAACATCAGTGGAGCTTCTCTTGCACCCAAGCACTTGGAAGAAATTAAAATTGCCCATTGTGACCAGATCGTAGAGGTTGTTGTGCAATGCGGCAAAAGTCAGACGAACTTGTCCTCAAAAATAGGAAGTTATGGTTGAACGACTTACCAATATTAGGAACCTTGGGGGAGCCACAGAGTATATGGGAACACCTGGAAGAACTTAGCCTGGTATATTGTGATCGAATAAGGAAGTTGCCTCTCTCTTATTCAAATATCGATCTAATAACATCAAAGTAATAAACAGATCACCAGACTGGTGGAGCCAATTGGTGTGGGATGACGACTACTTCAAGTCAAATTTAGAGATTATTTCGTACCAGATCACGACTGATTTTCTCAAAGTTGAAGTAATTTCCATTGCATTTCAGGTGATGTGCCATTTAACTTTTAGATTCTTAAATTATGCAAATGTTGATGGTACTATACTTGATTTTTATTACTCAAGATAACTTATGAATAAAATATTATAAATGCTTATAAAGAATTAAATCATATTAGCTTTAATTTAATAACTTTAATTAATTATTGAAAATATACTTGTCTCTTAACACTATTGCTCATACTCCTATTAGGGCATGAGGAATTCTACTTCAAGATCCGCACCCGTGTCAATTGCCCACACATATATCTGTGCAACATAAATGACATAAAGATTTTGGATTTGATGCTCAATTTATTTTCAAGAAAGAGGAACACATATAGTCTACTGGTGTAGCTTTGAGATGTGACCCGATTTCTAATATTAATCAACTTCACAGATTAATAGACAAAATTAACATCATCGCTCACTAGTAAGTCTCAGCTTATAGACCACAACATATACAAGTATAGGACCTACTGCCTACTCAAGTCAAGGTTTTTTCTTTCTTGAAATTGTTTGATTAGTTTGCCCCTGAATTTTGTCCTATGTAAACCATGCCATGTGATTTCCTTGTTGCACCCGTAACATGGTTTATTAATACAGATTACTAGCTTTCTACTTGATTACATTATTATGATGAGTGTACTGAAAAATAAAAATATAAAAAGGTTCTTTCTTTACTTTCCAGGAATGAAAGCTTCTGCTTTACAATAAAAGGTTGCGAATAAGCATATCGAACCAAATTCAGCATTGAAGTGATTTATCATTGAAATTTTTATCAAGTCTGTTGGGCTTGACTTGTTGCCTCATTTGTCTTTGGCCACTCAACTTTTACTTTATTGTGATTAAAAAAAAAAATTATAGCGTAAAAATCACTCAACCTTTTCTAAATATCATGAAAATCACTCCACCTTTTTATTTAACCAAGTTGTGGTTCTTTGAACTTTTGTTTGTTAGAGTTTCCATATTGCATAATTGGACACACATAAGCCAAAATAAATATCAAATACCAACTAAATTCCCTGTCTGAACTTATATCATTATCGTCCACTATGAGCAGATAATGCCAAGTTCTATTTTTCCTACTCTAGTATGCCAAACTCGTATTTGACTTACCAATTTATACTTTGTTCAGCATTTACTTGGAACCTTTTTTGTTTTACTACAGCCCTTGATCTGTATACATGAATCCATGCTTTAGATAACAAAAGACTGACTATATACAAGTCTGCGATATCAAATGAAGAGACGGAGTACATAATAATTTCCATCGAATTTGTTTACCAATTGGTAATTTTGATAATTTTGAAACGTAGGTTTAAGAAAATTTAGAGATTCAATTGAAAATTTAAAATAGTTAATCTATAATCTATTTATATCTATCTATCTATAATATATAATAATCTATATATATTATTTTAAAAGCATGAATATAAATGTTGATTGACTAAAATAACCTTAACATATTGATTGACTTTTATACCCTTACAATTACTACTAACATTGCTAATTACTAATCCTATTTCTATTGAACTACCGATCCTTTTAAAACTAAATATTTATTTCATGAACCAATTAATATTGTACATAATTGGAATAATGGACAGAGCTAAATTCTTTAGGACTTAACCTCCCAACGTAATTCTAACTTTGTAATTGATAGAACTCTTTTAGGGTAGCATTCCAATTGCTTTTGGACAACATGCTTACAACAATATAATTCTAATTCTTCTTGGACAATTACAAGTAAAAACAAGGACATTATGAAACTCCTATTAACTCTATATATTAAGAGTTTCATCCGGACTTTTTCTTTTCTTATCAGTACAAAAACGTGAAGACTGATTATCAACTGGTCCTTTTTAGAGGTAATTTCTTGGTTTTTTTTTTTTTTGTAGAGGTGTCAGATTTGGCCCAAAGGTGATTGCCCGCCTAACCCGTCTAATATTTTATGGGTTGGAACTCGAGATAATTTAAATATTGACGATTTTGATTTTAACCCAAACATAGCATTTAAGTGATCTCCAAACATTTACATTAATTACCCGTTTTTTAAGATTTACTTAAATTTGAGTTTATTGCTTGAGTGTTTACTCTATTTTTTTATGTATACACTTTTCTTGTATCATGTATCTTATAAGTTTGTAGTGTGTTTGATATGAAGGGAAATATTTTTCACGAAAAATGTTTTGCTCGAAAATATTTACCACGGAAAATGTTTTCCTCAAAAATATTTTTGAAAAATCCGCGAAAATATTTTTCACGAAAAATGTATTTCTAGAAAATATTTTCCACCAAAATGTTTTTCTAGAAATTAGACCCTTCAAAAAAATTGGGTCAAGTTGAGCGGGTCATGACCCAACCCATTTTTAGCCAATTTCAGCCCAAGTAACTTTTGAGTCAATATTAGCCCAACCCATTTATCACCTCAACCCATTTTGATTGGGTCAATTTCAGCCCAACCCGCCCATTTGAGACCCCTCAGTTTTTCACTTTTTTGTATGAATCTACTTGTCTCTTCCCTTGGAAGTTTTGCTTGATACTCATTTAAAGCCACTTTTTGATAGTAAGTCTTTGATTTAGCCGTCCTGTTTGATTGTAATTGATTTTTACAAGGACTATTGGTTCTGAATTTTCCTTTTTTCCTTTTTGCAATATGAAAAAAATTGTGTTTGTCTACCGCTCAGTTTATTTTAATTAATTATTTAGTCCTGATGCTGTATTTCTTCTTAATTCATAATATAATAGATATAATTGAATTAATTCATTTTTATTTAAGGACGTATGTTCCTTTCACTATATTAAATGATGGATTCGAGATTTAAGGGTTACCTTTGATTTGGATCCAACGTATTTTAACAATAAACTCTTGTTCTTGGTTATGTTTTTTATTGAATTGTTATAGTATTTTCGTCTCTTTAGCAGATTACACGGAAACAAAGAATTGGAGATATTGATGTAGATACTGAAGGGGATATAACTGGTAACTGCTAAGACCAGAATTGGCCGAGGTTTTCTTTTATTTTGATTATTATTTCTACATATATTTATGTTTAAAATTGCATTCGCAGAAGTTTCTCCAATTTTTTTGTGAGGCATAACTATTGAGTCATATTTTCGTAAATGTTTTATATCTTTTTATTTTTATTTTGAAATTTATCAAGCAGCAATGTTAGGGATGATTAAGTGATAGTGCTTCAGTTCTTATGCGATTAATATTCCTCAGCAAGTCAGAGACTTCTCATTCATTATTCTTGCTGCAACGATAACTTAATTTAAAATACAAACTATAAATTTATGCGAAATTAAATTATAGGTAATTATTTGTTTAATGTCAAATTTGATTATAGTTCAACAACTTGTGTTGGCCAAACTTAATTTAAGATGCAGACTATAAATTTCTCAGTCAGTGACTCGGTTTCATTGTTGATTTAGAGCAAATATTAATTTTTTTTTTTTTTTTTTTGGAATTTCACTGATTTATTCACCTAAATTTTCCCCCTATTGCGGAGCCTATTTTGACAAGACAATAATGACACTATGGAGCTTATTTTGACAAGAAAAATCCGCAATCATGAAATTATGAAGCATGTTTTAACGAGACAATAATGAAATAAGTCGGTATCGTTTTGTTGAAGTCTCCATTAGTATGGATGATAATCTAATTAACTTTTAGCAAATTTATATGTGACTTTATATCCTCTTCAAATTTATGCCCTTTAAGAATTTAATTAGTTTTTAAACAGATAATTTTGATAAATATATTTAAGAATTATATATGAGGAAAACTAATTGTTTTCCTTGCAAGTCGCAGACTCTTTTTATAGGCTCATTATCTGAGAAGAACAAGCAATTTAAATTAGAAAAATCTACTTGTAAGAGGCTTGCTGTCTTTTGGGTATCTCAACGAGCGTACCAAAGATAATGTGCTAGGAATTCTACATGAAAGAGTGATTTGTAGTATGAGATCCCATATTTTTTTTAGAAGATCATTTAGATGTATAGCGCAAAAAATTATATTTTTAGGTTCAGACAATATCCAACTATATTAACCTTAGAATTAGGTGACAACATGCAAGTACAATTTATAATTTTAATAATAATAATTGATGAGGTACATTCGTGCAACGCACATACGTAGAAACTAGTATTGTCATAAAAGCGTGAATATAAATGTTGATCGACCAAGATAACCTTAAAATATTGAACGAATTTTATACCCTTCCAAAGCAAAAATTACTTCAATCGTGTATCTTTTTTGGATAAAATTGTACATTCATAACTTGACCTACAAAGTGACTAGGATTTGAGGTCCAATGTTATACAAAGTTCGGCTACTTTAAGTCATTCTACTGATTTCATTCCAATCCAAATATATATCTGGGAACATGTCCTAATCTAATATTAATTTACTAGACTTCAGGTTCATATGATCCATACTAAGGAAGGATACTGGATATTGCGTGCACCAAATATGCAAGGGAGTGCAAAGTTTTGCAGCACACTGATCTAAATTACTATCTCATGAAAATTATTTATTACAATTTCTTCTTATACCCAATAATGGATGCAAATTGTAGGAAAGGATATTGTGACATTGCTAAAGAATTATAATTATCCGACTGGAAATTCTCAATGCCAATATTTCATAATTTTAACTTTATTCATATTAAAGTCATATGCCACAAAATAAAAGTTTTGAAAAATTGTATGGGTTAATTTGTTACTTAAATTAACTATGTCCCAATTGTCAAAGTGTTCTTAGATTCACTGCACATTTAATATGACGCAAGTTATCCTAAAAAATAATTATTTTCTTCCAATATGTGGTTAGAGAGTGAAAATAATTATTTGAAAAGACTATTCATTAAAGATTGATAACAAAATTAGCAAATCAAATATTTAGAATCGTGTAGGGGAGTGAATATTCGGGTTTTATACATTTAAAACAAATATTGTACTCATGGTAATAATACGATAAAATACAATAGGTAACAAATATCCAAACGACTTGTAAGGACAGTCATCCTTTTCATGATTGTGTAATTTTGACGGAAGATGTCATTTCAACTAATCAAGAAAAAATGCACAATTCTCCTTTTTACTATAATATAGCATAAAACCCCAAAACAAATTGCATTAGCAGACCCCAGAAGATAGGGTCATGTATTCTGAGATTTTTACAATAAAAATAATAATTTAAGACTCATTTACTTTAAATTACTAACAACTATTTACTGGCAACAACTATAAGGAAATAAGTGGTATATCATCTGCTAGCCAATTACTAATTTGTTTCATTAAATGTTATTTTTTCAAGTAGTTTATCAGTAGAGAAAAGAAAAGAGTGCTTTAAGCTCAAGTTGAAATATAGTTTTTTTTTTCCCTTTTCTCTAACTAGTATCGATGGAGAAATCAACTGAATGAACATAACATTTTTTGTATGCGCTACAATTTATATGATGGTATAAATAGTTATGCTTATGCTTACTAGTTTAAATTGATGTTATGTTGCCTCCATTGACACGTTCTTCTCAAAAAGGGAACAACTGATAGTTGGATGAGAAACTCGCGAAAAAGTGATAGTTCGAATGTGATTTTGACAATTGCTCGTATAAAATAAAATAAAATACAAGAATTTTTTGTAAATTATTTTCTTTAATTCAAATTATAGAAGGTTATGCCGAATCATTTTCTCACAAAATTTATGTTGAATCCTTTCGCCGGAGGAAATAATTCAAAATTTATAAAACAAATGACTATGCAACAGACTTTTTCTATTTTATTTTTAAATCCCCTAAGTACATAAATAAATATGAAATTTGATATAAAACTAAAAATAATTTAATAACAAAATCAATTGCCCCGTTTTGTTCACACAAGTCCACCCAAGTTACTTTGAAGAAATTGCACTGTTTGTCCTTCAAATGGACTGGTTTCTAATTTTTGTCCTTTAAATGGGCTGGTTTTTAACTTTTGCCTTTCAAAATTGAACTTATGTCTTGCGGTGCTTAAGTTATTCAACATAACTTATAAGATATTATAATGCGAAAATATAACTTATATCCTGTAAAAAAGTTACTCCCTCCAGATCAAAAAGAGTATCCACTTAGCAATTTGCAAACCCTTTAAGAAAACTCCTAGAAAAAAATGGGTAATTTGACCAAATTATCCTTAATTAAATAGGTATTGGATTTGATTACATAACACTTAATATGAGTAAATCTGAAAAAATAAGATTAATTCTTTCTAAATTTGATAAGTGCACACTCTTTTTACCAATAAAAAAAAAGAGGCTCTTTTTGATCCGGAGGGAGTATTTGTCTTGAGGGACGAACATGAATTCCAGCACAAAATAGGGTCAAAAGTGCAAATGACCCCTACTTTTCATGTAACGAACTTTGAGGCCTTTAACGTTGTTACGTCTTACCAGACTTGAATATTGTCTCTTCTTATTTTCCTAATCTCGCAATTTCCACCCAAAAACAAATCCAATTGGATCCCGATTTCGATGCTTCTTATAAATACCAACAACAACTACCTCTCTTTCTCCGTCATCTTCTTCTCTAAAAAACACAGTTTTCCTGTTTCTGCAAGCCAAACAACCCCTTCTCCACCACCCAAATCACCATTATCTCAGTCCAATATTACAAAGAAAAGGTTACCCTTTGTCTCTCTATCCAAATCGGACGAGAAAATGGTGAATTTCATGATGGATAAATATATTGTTCCCAGTTTTATTGTTTCTCTGTTGGGGTTCCTTCTTCTTTATATTTTAAGACCAAGAACACCCAATTATTATAAGAAGAAAGACAATAAATCTGGTGAGACCAACAATGTAATTACAAACAAATGTAAATCAGAGAAAGGGAGCGATAATACGGATGTAATTGTTGTTGGAGCTGGGGTTGCTGGTGCTGCTCTTGCTCATACCCTTGGCAAGGTCTAATTTCCCAATTTCTCTTACTACCTCTATTTCCTAATATAATACGTCCCAATTTAAGTGGCTTAGTTTGAATTGACATCGAGTTTAAGAAATAAAAAGAGACTTTTGAATCTTCTGATATAAATTAAAGATGTGTATAATATACTAAAATATGTATAAGGTACTAAAATGTCCTGTGAATCTTGTGGTTTTAGACTTGACACGTACGATGTTCGAATTATCAACTTACTAAATATATAGAATGAGACTGCTTTTGAGACCGATCAAAAAGGAAAGTACGACCCTTAAATTGACAGAGGGAGTAACTACTTATAAAAAGAACCTTTTTTTAGAGGAGTAATTTGTCACTACTGAGAGAGCAAGAAAGAATAGAAAGCTAAATATTTTCCTTAAGGAAAGAAATTATCCTATTGGCATTGGTTAAGAAAGAGCGATGAATGATTCTTTTTTTTTTTTTTTTTGTACGAAAAATTCTTAAGTTTTAGCTTATATCCATAAGGTCTTTTTAATGTGAACTTGCATATATAGATACTAGCCCCTCTGACCTTATTTGCTTGGGCACTTATGCTTGTCAAGAGTTAATTGGACTAATTTCTAGAACTAAATTGGAGCAGATTAAACCATTTTTTAAAAAATGAAAATTTTCAGACGATGAAACCATAGGGAAGTACTACTATAAGTTCCAGTTGTTATTTTCCAACAACAACAAAAAAAAGAAAATGTTGCAGTTGTTCTCATATCAAAATGGTGAAAAAGGACGTTCGAAGATGTTGGTCTAAATTCACTAGTTTGAATCATGGGAAGGGAAAAAGGCCAAACATTTCAGGAAGAGAGTATTTTCTTTAATCCAACACACTGGTGCTGTCAATTTTCTTTTCTTGATGGTAAGTTGTGATCTTTAACTGCCTGTAGTAAGAAACTAGGAGTCTCTAGCTGTAATGGAAAATTTGGCATTTGATACCTAAAACTTGTGTCCACTAGCAGGACAAAGGAAAATCTTTGTCATTTGAGCCTTTTCTAATTTCTGATCCTCCCTCAGCCCCTAAACATTAATTTTTGGCAGCTGATGCAGGAAGGGCGCAGAGTTCTCGTCATTGAAAGGGATTTGGCAGAGCCCAACCGGATTGTCGGCGAGTTGCTACAGCCTGGGGGTTATCTTAAATTGATTGAGTTGGGCCTTGAAGGTTTGTCTTCAAAAAAATGAAATAAGTTCTTGTTTTAACCGAATTAAGAGATATAGTTCACTTTTTGATGTACTATACTAAGTTTGCATAATTTTTGCGCTCTTGACCTATGCCATTGGGATGCAGATTGTGTTGAGGATATTGATGCCCAGCGGGTGGTTGGATATGCTCTTTTCAAAGATGGAAAGAGCACAAGCGTTTCTTATCCCTTGGAAAATTTCCATTCGGATGTGGCTGGGAGAAGCTTCCACAATGGGCGTTTCATACAAAAGATGAGAGAAAAAGCAGCTACTCTTCCCAAGTAAGCTTTCCCATGCAGTCTATTTATTAGAACAATTTTTCTTGACGCATTTCATGGTTTTAGTTATTGATGAAGTCTTGTATTTGTAATTATCCTTAACATAGTTTCAAATAATCAACTGGCTGCTTTTTTATTAAATTATGTACAGTGTACGATTGGAGCAAGGCACCGTAATATCCTTGATTGAAGAAAATGGATCCATCAAGGGTGTTCAGTACAAAACGAAGGCTGGTCAAGAACTTAAAGCACATGCTCCTCTTACAGTAGTTTGTGATGGGTGCTTTTCAAACTTGCGTCGCTCTCTTTGTGACCCTAAGGTGAAGTTAATACCAAAACATGTCAGTTAATTTGTTTCTTTAGCGTCATATGCACGCATCAGCCCAATGATATATATCACCTGCTGAGTTTGGCATATTTAGATCTTGAAATCATTTTAAGTGTGATTATCTTTTGACATTTGCAGGTTGATATTCCGTCTTGCTTTGTTGGTCTGGTATTGGAATTGGAGAATGATCGGCTTCCATACCCAAACCATGGGCATGTTATTCTGGCAGATCCTTCTCCCATCTTATTTTATCCTATCAGTAGCACGGAAATTCGCTGCTTGGTCGATGTACCTGGTCAAAAGCTTCCTTCTCTTGCTAATGGTGATATGGCAAATTATTTGAAGACTATGGTGGCTCCCCAGGTACCTATAGCTTCCCTGCATTGTACTAACTTTTTTAAACTTTAGAATATACACAGCCGGTATATTAAGTCGGTCTTTGTTTTTTCTAGGGAAAATTACATTTTTGGACCGCCCTAAAAAGTCATTGCTGGAAAATGTATATGTTTTGTATACTAAGTATAAATATACATATAATATTCATTTTGTATACATAAATCTATATATAGTATACTTCATTTTGTATACATAAATCTACATATAGTATACATGAATATACATGTAATATACATAATCAGTATTCTTTTTGTATATTTTGGCTAGCGCCCGTAATTAATTTCGGCCGACGGGCCAAAAATGAAAAAATCCCTTTTCTTTACCTCATATATAACTGCCTGTTTCTGAAGATACATATTTTTTTCCTCCCAACATTCTTCCGTGATTGATTTGTACATTTATTTAGGTCCCACCTGAGCTACATGATGCGTTTCTATCTGCAATTGATAAGGGACATATTAGAACTATGCCAAATAGGAGCATGCCAGCTGCTCCCTATCCTACACCTGGAGCTCTGTTGCTAGGTGATTCTTTCAACATGCGCCATCCTTTAACTGGTGGGGGAATGACTGTTGCGCTTTCAGACATTGCAGTGTTAAGGAATCTCCTTATGCCGTTGCAAGACCTGAATGATGCAGATGAATTATGTAAATATCTGGAGTCCTTTTATACTTTGCGCAAGGTAAAGCTAAGATTATGTTGTTGTGGCTTATTAAGAAGAAAATGTTATTTCAGCTTCTTGATCATGTATAGGGTGAACCTTCTTTCTAGCAATTTTACGTGGCATTTGATATATTTTACCTGAAAGCTTCTCCAATCTCTACAGGAAAATCATATTCCCTCTGCCCCAATTTATGTGACACCCTTACTTTTTAGTCAGTCCCAAAAAAGAATGACACCTTTCTATAATGAGTAACAATTTAACTTTAAACTTCTCATTTTATCCTTAATGAGATGATTTATAGCCCCACACATCTATGGCTTATTTTAGACCACTTGTTTCAAAGGCCTTCCTCGTTCTTAAACTTCGTGTTCAGTAAAACACCTTCCCATAAATTGGGACAAGGGTAGTATGTTATTTTATGTTATTTGAAGTGGGATTAATGTCTAAAAATAAGACACAACTTGAGAGCTATTCCCTCTAAAAGAATACGAACAAATAGAGCTGAAACTCTGGATTGGAAGAAGGGCCACTTTTTCTGACTTAGTTACCTTGTTACTCATTCTTGTATTGGTCTATGTTTGCAGCCAGTGGCTTCCACGATAAATACTTTGGCTGGAGCTCTGTATAAAGTGTTCTGTGCTTCTCCTGATCAAGCAAGGAGGGAAATGCGAGAGGCATGTTTTGACTATTTGAGCCTTGGAGGCACATGTTCAACAGGACCCGTAGCTCTACTCTCTGGTCTTAATCCTAGCCCACTGAGCCTGGTGCTCCATTTCTTTGCAGTGGCCATTTATGGAGTTGGTCGTTTATTTGTACCTTTTCCTTCTCCAAAGAGGTTGTGGATCGGAGCTAGATTAATTTCGGTATGTACCTTAGATGCGATATTCAAACTGTCTTTGTCGACTCTTTGAGCATGTGTTGTATTGCGCTTCGTTCCAGTTGAAATTCCTGCATAATCGTTCACCTTGTTAAAAAGTCTAACCATTTTGGTGTGTATGTTCTTTTTTTTTTTTTTTTTTTTTTTTTTTCAGTCTGCATCAGGCATCATATTTCCCATCATAAAGGCAGAAGGGATCCGGCAAATGTTCTTCCCAACAACAATACCAGCATATCACAGAGCTCCTCCCGTAAACAAGGGATCAGATTAAGCAAAAAATTTATTCAAGTTTTGTTCCGTGAGTAGCATTTACATTTATGAACTTCCTTTCTCAAAGCAAGAAATGTAAGCTCCAAATCCACCCCCGCCAACCCCCCCCAAAAAAGGGAAGAATAAAGCATAGGCATATCATACCAATTAAGGAACCTCAAGTACGTATCATTGAAATCTAGTAAGATTCCTTACCCGGTAAAAATGGATCTTGTAGCTTTTTGACTATATATCTAGACAATACAATTGGTACCTCATCTGTTGCTCTGAGTTAGACATCAACAATGATGTTTCTATTTGTACATCACATTTATGTATTATCAGTTTGTTAAAGGTCTGCCGTTTGGTTCTGAACTTCAATATGTTTTAAAATACTGCATCTTCAGTTTAAGTTATTTTAGATCTCGGACCTTATGCAATTAACCTCACTAGCATCACTTGTGTCCTCATGAGGCTTTCAAAGAACCACGCAATAAAGATGAGTTTATTTAGTTCAGGCGGATGGTAATTGATGAACGGTATAACAGTACTATGCTTTGCATAAAGCTGATGGCTTGATCGACTTTCAAAACATTTCAATTAAGGATTTGTAATCAGCTGGATAACCATGTTACGGGTACTAGCAATTATCCATTAGTGTGTCCCTTGAAATGACGGAATTCACATTGTGCATTGTTCTTGCCACCATATGAACCTCTCTGTTTGAATCCATCCTGCATCCTAGCTCTGGCGAGGCTCCTGCAGTTGATCGCCTTTTCAAAGCTGAGAATTCAATCTCTTTGATATGCTTGAGCTAGATCACAAGCAAGAAAGCTATGCAATTGAAGTTACTTTAGCATGTCTCTCACTCTTCTTCTTCTTCTTCCCATTTTTTTTTTTTTTTTTTTGGTTTTGCATGTCTCTCACTCAGTAGGCCATTTCAGGTCAGAACTCAGAAGAATTGAAATTGAGGTAGGAGTAAAGTCTTGATTCAAAGCGTTTCTCGAGATGTGACTAGTATAGTTGTAATAAAAACGTCTCATGATGTTTTCGAGTGACAACAGAATTTTATAAGTTTTTGGCTTGACTACTTTCTTTTGTCGTTTCATTATTCGGTGACAGTAGAAGGCAAAGAATCAAATCAAAGATTTAGAGGTGAGAATAGAAGAAAGGTGATGATGCATTTCGAAATACTATCAACGGAAAAGGCTCAAATATGCCATCCAACTATCGGAAATGGCTCATTTATGCCACTCGTCAATAGTCTAGCTCATTTATGTCATCGAACTATAGGAAATGGCTCATGCCATTGAACTATAGGAAATGGCTCATTTATGCCACTCATCAATAGTTTGACTCATTTATGTCATCGCTCGTTACCAAAATGACTCATCAATGCCATTTTTTATTAACGCCGGTTTTATAATACTAGATATGACACGTGGCCTCCAATTAGAGGTCTACGTCGTTTAATTAAATCAGCTCAATTTTAAATACCAAATTAGTAAAATATCCGATCCATACACCTTACCACCCATAACCATAATCTAGTTGGAGGCCACGTGTCATACATGGTATTGTAAAACCAGTTTTAATGAAATATGGCATGGATGAGTCATTTTTATTAACGGGCGATGGCATAAATGAGTCAAACTATTGATGAGTGGCATAAATGAGCCATTTCATATAATTTGATGGCATAAATGAGCCATTTCCTATAGTTCGATGGCATAAATGAATGCATTAAATTACGAGTGGCATAAATAAGCCATTTCCGATAGTTGGATGGCATATTTGAGCCTTTTCCGTACTATCAATACCACCAGCTTGAGCAATACTATCATCTGATACTTGTGAAAGTAGCATGCCTTGCTTTAAGACACTCATTTGATCATTATCTTGATTTATCTAATTATTTAAAGATGAGGTTCTTGGAGCACCTTTTTCAGTTGTTTATGATGCTCTGCAATCAGAGACAGACTAATGGGTTCAATTGGACTGAATAATTTTTAGATGAAGCATAAATTTGTGCATCACTTTAATAAATTCTGAATCATAACTTTGAAACTACAATCTGTTTAGTGCTAAGAATGTGAAAGTACAACTCTGAATCGATCAAATTTAAATCTTAAATCCACCTCTATCAGGAATAGCAGCAAAGAATTGACAAACTACTTGCTTTACGTATAGGCAAAAATGCGGAGCTTTCTTGGTGGACAAACTTCTTTGTGCAAACCACTCTAGAAGATAATGATGCTACAATCACAAAATTTAAGCAGGTTGAAAATAAAGATAGGCACGAGCCTAGTAGTCAGATTTTCCATGTCATCTTACCATTGACATCAAACATCTTTTTTTTTTTTTTTTTTCTCTATAACGGAGAAATCCATAAGAGATAACAGACGCACAATTGGAAACTTGATGTGACCATTGAAAAGATGTTACTATCTAATAACTCGCCCTATTAAAGCACCAAAGGTGAGCGAATAGGCTTGAAAAGGAAAAAGAAAATTAAAACGAATATTGGAGTCTTCTTGCTTCTTAGCGATTAAACTCTTACTATTCCATAACAACCTATTCATGATTCGTAATCTTTAGTAGGTTTTCATAAACATCAAATAGTTCATCTCCCACAAAAAGGGGAGGTAACATGGAAAGATAAATGCTCTGCATCATTCTGAGCAATTCAAATTGTACAAAATGAGGTTATTGCTAGAAAATTAGAAAACTCTTAGGCATCACTTTTTCATAAGTCGAGAGCAGTTCACCTTTTGGCATGACTTGTTCAGTTGTTTGCCTTCGCATCACCTGCTGCCAAGATATTTAACACTATATTTATGTAACGTTTAAAACCTTATATTTAATTTTATCAGTTTGAAACTGTAATAGGCTGAGATCTATCATCTTTTTTTTTTTGTTTTTTTGTTTTTTTGTTTTTTTTGATGGAAACGTAGCTTGCATTAAAATTTAAGGACTGGAAATTAAAGAGTTATTACATAATGGAACAGTTCGCAGGGAACATGCTCCGGAGATGTCTTTGCATAAAGTAAAAGAAATGAAAGGAGGAGTAGAGTTCCAAAAAACATGTTCTTCTTCCCTAGCTATCATGTTTGAGCACATTTTTCTTCCATATAGAGCTAGGGTATGTGCAACAGCGTTTTGCTTCACGATATATCTGGCTGACTTGTGCCTGCCCCATCGCTTTTAGGAGGAACCTGCAATCATTTAAAATATTAAAAGTAAGTGTGATTATCAGTTTCATTTAATAAGTGTATCGATACCTGAGAGTCTGTCTCCAATGCTAGGGGAAACAAATTTTTTGTGAAGGCCAATTCAAGTCCCTTGAATAGGGACATAATCTCTGCATGAAGAGGGGAGTGTGCAATAATGCAACTTGCAAAACCCTCCTTCCATTGTCCATGTGAGTCGCGTATGACTCCACCAGCACCTCCCATGGTCTTTGTTTTGTTTGTAAGAACCATCTATGTTAAGTTTATAGTGATTGGCTTCAGGAGGGTGCCACTTGTAATTTATAATAGTTTTTTGTGGTGTGTTGTTGTTGTGGTTTTCAGCCAGGTGGTGGTATTCTAGGGCCATGTTGAACGTTTTATTGGTGTTAATGTCGAGAGATGTATGGTTGAATATATTGTTGTTCCTATTTATCCAAAGCTGCCAAAGGGTGATGGGGATGAGAGATGTCATGGGTATTGTGTGGTTGTTTGGACCGATAATGGTGTCGTCACTGCAGCAGGAATCTCTAATCGATTTTTGATAGTGGTCCTCAGGTGGTGTTTGAAGGCCAAGGGCATCCCAAATGGGTCTGGATTTTGGACATTGGAAGAGTATATGGTGGATGGTTTCGGTCACTCCGGGGCAGTAGAAACAAATAGGGTTTTGTAAGATTGATCTTTTATGGAGAAGATCTGTTGTAGGTAGGCGTTGGTGGGCTATCAGCCAAAGAAAAATATCTATATTTATTTTGGCAATTAATTTTCCAAATCTAAGTGTAAAAAGGGTCAGGTGGAGGTGGTTGTTTTAGGTGGTGTTTAAGTGTGTAAGCACTCTTATTCGTGAAAACACCATTTCCAGTTTGGTTCCAGAAAAAGGTGTCGGGGGTGTCATTGAAGGGGATGTAAGTATTCTTGATAGTATTGGAAATGGTGGTGGGTAAATCGTAGCTAAGAGTATCGAGGTTAATATTATTATTTTGGATTAGTAGATTGAGTGTAATAGAGTCATCCTTTCTTTGTAGTGGTCCTTGGATTAGGTATGGCAAGAACCAGTTATCATTCCAAACACTGATTTTTGTTCCGTTACCAACATTCCAGGAGATACCCTTATTAAAGAGCGTATTCATTTTTGTAAAGTTTTTCCAGATGTAGGAATCGACGTTAGTATGAGTGTAGGTGGTGTTGTGTCTGTTGTCATGATATTTACTTAGGAGGGTCTTTGCCCAAAGAGTTCGGGGATTTTTCTTTAATCTCCACAACATAGCTAGAATAAGGGAGTGATTTTTCCCTGTAGCTTTATGTAATCCCAGTCCTCCATTCTCCTTGGGGGTTGTGACGGTGTCCCAGTTGATAAGGTGCATTTTTTTTTTATCTGGGGTGAAGCCCCAAAGGAAATTTCGTTGAATTTTGTCAATGGCTTTTCTAGTGGTAGCAGGGAGAATGTTTAGTTGCATAGAGTGGACGGGGATGGTAGAGAGGACTGATTTCGCAAGGGTGGCCCTGCCAGCTAAACTTAACTGTTTAGCTTTCCAGCCTTTCAGCTTGGCATTCATTCTATCTAGGATATATTAGTAATCGTATTTTTTTAGGGCAGTTAGTGGTAATCTTAAACCCAAGGTATTTTCCAATATTGTTGGTTGCCTTAATATTTAGAATTGCGGCTAGGTTGTCAGCAGTCCTCTGGCTAACGTTATTGGAAAAAAGGACTTTTGATTTGTGGAAGTTGATTCGTTGGCCAGAATGGGCGGTAATGTGGTTGAAGGTGTTGATAATGGTGTGCGAATTTTTGGTGTCGGCTTTTGCGAATAGGAGGAGGTCATCTGCAAAGAGTAAGTGGGAAGCTGAAATCTATCATCAACATTCGATAGAAAAGATATTCTAGTGTGATTCTCACTACCTATGGTATAATTTGTGTTATCTATAATTTCCATGTGAAATTATTCCTTAATATTTTAGCCATATTTGCATCATCAATGTATTATTTTCAATTATGTAATTTAAACCTAATTATTGGTATATATGTTCCACTAAAGTTGAGATATAAATTTCCATATCACAATACGATTGAAACTGTATTTACAAGAAGCAAACGAAGACTAGTCCACAATGGTTCACTAAACAAGTTTACCATACGTGAGATATGCGCCTGCGACTAAAAGCATTGTTCCAGCAATATTTATCTCTATATTATCTCAAAAAAGGGCATTCAATCAATTTAATCTCTTTCGAAGTATGTAGTTGCGACCCTAACATATACTGGTAATGACTTAAAATTCATATGCACTCTCTATATTCATTTTTCAGTAGGATGCATTTGAGCTAGCTCATGAAACGTGAACCCCTTGGTCACAGTCTAACAAAACACGTACAAGAACTTGGACATCAGTCACAGTACTCCGTTTCAATCAAAGATAGACAAAGTTTATATCTGGATCCAGACATTAATCCTGAGGAAAAACAATCACCGCCTTGATTTAGATCTAAGTAACGTGTCTTTTCTTGTCCCTTAATTCAGATTAAGGCAAAGTTTGAATCAGTCCAATCAGATCTACAATTTGTAAAACCAAGTTGTCTTTAAGTTTTGTGCATAACTGAAGCACGCTTTAAGAGTCTGTCCATTAAATCTTAATCCTTTATTTGATCAGTCACACCCCTTTTTAAGTCCACTAAATTAGAGATGGTTTCGATTATAGTATCCTCTCATGATTACCTTAATTAATTACTATATATTAGTTATTTTAGAGTCACAACCTTTCCTTCCAACTGTCCAAGTGAACCATTGACTTTATGGTCAATGACTTAAAATTACAACCATGGATCAGGAGTTGTTTAGAAGAGTTAATTCCACGTATGGTCACTCAAGCAGATTATCTAGTAAAGTCATTTTTTTGTTCTTCATATGTCATTTAAGTTTATATATTTGCCTTATAAAGTAACAATTGCTAAAACTCACTTTAAAAATGAAAAAGGGCCAAAATAGTCCCTTAAGTTTGGACTTTGAGTTAAAACATCCCTTATTTTTTAACACAGAACAATAAACAATCCTCCAACTATTTTTCATTTTTTACTTCGTAAATTAGATTGTTTCGATCATATAGGCAAGTCCACAATATAGATTAAAAGAAATCATAATATTTAAAAGCAAAAAGAAATGAAGAGTATTAACGTGGAGGGTAAAATAGGTACCAAAATTTCTAAATGAGATAAAGGGGAGGAACAATTATTATTCGAAATTGGGAGAGATATTTAATGTTTTAAGTAGGGTTGGAGGGGGAAAATAATTTTCACCCAAATAATATTACAACGTTAACCAAAATAATATTTGAAAAATTAAAAAAAAAAATAGTATAGAATCTCCTCATTTTATGTGATGTCAAATCATTTATATCATCATGATGGTCTTCATTATGTATCTTTACATATGTTTTTTTTTCCTATTAGGACCTACGTTTTTTTGTTTGAACGAATATAATTCATCATCTTCCTTATTAATTATTAATGTCCTGGCAATAATTTTCATCATAGAAGAAACTAACAATTAATTTAAATTTTTTTACCAAAATAAAGATTACTCATAAAATAAATAAGTTGAGAAAATTATTTTATTGTTGAACTCCTACATTTACAAACAAATGGAATACGTATAGGCTATTTAATATTCTTTTTTTAGCAGTGATAAATTGAAAAGTTTTTTTTTTTTCATTTCTAAAGTTATCCGTCACAATCTTTTGTGTGTTCTGATACCACTGGTAGAGTTGAACTAAAATTGTACTATTTTGTATAATTAAAAGGTTGTTAGTGATTTATGTTAAAGTATAAGGACTAATTTAATTGAAAATTCAAACTTAAGGGACTACTTTGGCCTTTTTCTTTCATTTTTTAAAGTGACTTCTAGCCATTGTTACTTTATAAGGCAAATGTATAAACTTGAATGACCATATGAGGAACCCAAAAAAAAAAAAAAAAGACTTTACTAGGTAATTTACTTAAGTTGATTGACCATTTGAGTCAATTGACTCATGTTTAGTATGTAGTGTTAGCACCATAACATTTGTGTGATTAAAAGCTTTTGAAATTTGTAAATTTGAATATGTCATAATATTTGTCTGGCCATAGAACTTCTAAAAATAAGTGAAATGATACATCCCAAATAAGTTATTTTCAAATTTAGAAACTATTATTCTTTTTTGGAATAGACTTATAATAAGAAAACAATGTCATTCTTTTTAGAACAGGAAGGAGTATATAGTCATTAGAATTTGGAATCGTGTGAGCTGTAGATTTCCTCTGTTTTGCATAGTACAATTTGATGAAGAAAAAATGTTCCCTCCATTTTACATTATGTGGTGGAGTTGCCTAATACAGAGTTTAAGAAAAAAAAAAAAAACTTTTAAAACTTGTGATTCTTAAACATGCCATGAGATTTCTATGGCCGTAAAAGCATGTGACTAAGAACATTTTTGGCAAATAAGCTTTTAAAATCTACTTATCTTGAGAAGCAATTTTATCAAAATAGCTTTTCATAGAATTATCTTTGAAGAGTGACAATTTATGTTTGGTCAATTTATTAATTTGATAAGCGTTTTTTTCAGCGTTTGACAAATATATTATATTTAACCAATCTTCTTAAAAAGCGGCTTTTTAGGTCAAATTCCGAAAATGATATGTACATATTTGATCTCTCCAATAAATATTTATCTAAACTAGTGATTATGTTCCATTGTTCCACCATAGGTTGATAGTTCAAAAGATACCCAATTATTGATGATGTTGATCTTAGTTTAATTTGGAATTCAAGTAATAAAGCCTTTTTAAAAGCACATGGAATAAAATGCAAAACAAATCTCTACATGAGTTTGAAATAAACTCCTAGAAAGGAGTAACTGTAACAGCCCATCCCGCTAGTAATATTGTCCGCTTTAAGCTTAGGTCTGCGCGTCACTAGGGTGTTAGGCCTGCTTACTTATATACCCAGCATCTCTCATGCGTTTTGCCGATGTGGGATTTTTTCTCCTAAGCTAGGATGTCATATACACCCCTCTTATGGACTCAGAATCCTTGTTGAGGTTTGCCCCACCGCATGAGATTTTCCTAGATTCAACACTGAGGTTTACCCCGCTTACCTGTGATTTGCTTAAACCCAGTTGAACTTTGACCCACCGTCGACAAAGCTGATACTGGAGTGGCTCTGATACCATCTATAACATCCAGCTCACTAGTGATATTGTCCGCTTTAAGCGTAGGCTTGCACAGCTTTAATACGAGTCATTAGAGTGTAAGACCTGCTTACTTATAGACCCAGTATCTCTCCTGTGTTTTCCCGTGTTTTTTGACTTATTGTGGATGTACTTAAACTGTGGAAGCACTAGCAATTGGGACTCCAATAATTGCATTCCCTTAACGGGGTGACCAAGTGATTTATTCAAACTATTCAGTGGATGTATACAAAGTAGGCATTATTTTGTGCAGAGGTGAGGATGAAAATAGGATTATTCCAAGGGAGAGAAAGCTGAGAGATGCCTGTTGGAGGCAACTAGTGGTATGAAGGTGGCAGAGATGAAAGAGAAAGCATTGAGATGGAAGAAAATGACAGAGGAATCGGTGGCAGAAGGTGGTTCCACCATTCTAAATTTGCAAGCATTCGTCGACGATATTATGGCGACATGTAGGCTAAAAAGCTCAAGTGATTAACCGTAAACTAGCCTGCAATAGATCTTCTTAGAGTTAATGGTCAAAAACACATCTGAATTATCACTTTTTCTTAAGTTTCCTACCTAAATTATAACGTGTGTGAGTTTCCTACCTGATCAATTATCACCAATTTTTTTTCAAAACATACCTCAATCTTTAGTTTTTCACTTTGCTTACCTATAACACGAATCGACATTCCACCTATCATGTCTAGAAATATTCATCATATTATCAGGTACAATGAACCTACACAACCTTCTTTCTATATCCGAATTTGGGGCTAACAATGATTTCCAACAACAACAGTTATGCCTCAATCTGTAGCTAGTTAGGGTTTATGAATCTTCAGTATCATAAATGCTCATTTTAGATTCGTGATATTTCAATACTCCTTTCTTAAGGTCTTACACCGGGAGTTCTCTAATATATTCTACTGGTTATATCTCTAACATACTAAGACTCGTTTAGCAAGCTGTAGTCTTCTAATTGGTATCACCTATACGAACTTCTAACTTCCCTTATTTGCTATCTTTTGCTATATCTGCCTGGACTCTGAGATACTCTATACCTATTGGTGTAGGTGATTGTCTTCCATAGAGAAGACATATTTTTTTTCGGGTACAATTGCTTCTTTTAGATCTACTGCCTTCATATGGCAGCTTGCCCCAAATGAGTAAAATTATTACTTTATCAAAACAAATGTCAAAATCATAAGCTTAAAATCAAACAATCAATCAAACGGCAATACCAAAATCAGCTCTTACATCTTAGAAACGTCATAATTTCAAGTAATTACTCCGAATAATCCTATTACAGAACCCTAAAATTTAATAACTAATCGAATAGAAAGGCCAAAACAGCTTAGAAACTGCCTACACCCCATCATTAGCTATACTCAACATCCAACTAAATATTGATTCGTGATTAAAAAAAATTAGAATATTAAGCTGGTTAGAAACTTAAAAAAACACGAAAGTTAATGTGGATACGCATACTATATAAATTTTTAGAGCGCTCGAAAACTTGATTTATTCCTTCAGAAAATTAAGTACCGTGTTCCATCACTGAGAAGGAAAAAAAAAGGCCGAGAAATCCTGTAGGGGGGAGGAACAACACGTACGGTTGTTTTTTTGGGGGGAAATTTAGGGCCAAATACTTCACATCAACTTTGAGAAAATGGATTTTTTACCTGTACCTGTGTAGACAGAACAAATTGAGCAGATAAAAATTTCGAAAATGAGCCGGTGGAAATTTCGATAAATCCAGTTTCCGAGATCAATGGAATGAGGCTTATAGGGTTTATGATTAGGATAATATATCAGCCATTCAATTCAAAATAAATGAGTGGTTCAGATCATTTCATTTGAAATAATGGACTGACCTTTTTTGGGGTGGGTTTTTGGACGGGTATTGGGGCGACTCTGGGTCTGAGGTTTGGGTTGTTTTGGGTTATAGCCGAAATTGGATTTAAACTTGGTTATTGGCACTTTTGACCCTATATCGTGGTCTTCAATTTTTGTCCCTCATAGCAAACAACTTTTTCGCGGGGCATAAGATTATATTTTTGCATCAAAATATCCCACAAGTTATGTCTCGTCATGACTTTTACTCTTAAAGAACATATGCCCTACTATGCATAAGTTCGATTGCTAAAGAGCAAAAATTAAAGACAAGCCCATTTGAAGGGCAATTCGTGTAATTTCTTCGTTTAAACTTGGTCATTTAAATGCCAGTGAAATCAGAAACAGTGGCTTGATGGTTTTGTCATCTCTCTCTCTCTCTTTTTTTTCTTTTTAAAAAAATAAAATAAAATAAAATGATACCATAAAAATGCTAATCCAATTAATTGAAGCAATTTTTTGAAATTAATATAAGAAAAAACTTTCAGAACCTAGAAAATTGGGTCTAAATTCAAATAAAAATGAATATTCCTAAGTACTATTTTAAAATTTTCAAAGGTAAACTTTTTTTAGGGATTTTTACACTAACTTCTTCTGTTAATTGTTTGTGTAGCTCCAAGGAAATGTTGAAGTACAAGCTAAATAATGATGCAAATTGAGGTACCAAGGTCGATATGAAGAGTGAGGTTGTGGGCTATCTTGGATGTGGAGGCTTTTAATGACCCATGAAGATCTTAAAGTGTCATGGAAGACTCATTAAAGAAGCTTTTAAAGTCCATAACATGGTTAAATAGATTTATGAGGGAAGTGATGACAACCAAAGAGGTCATCAACGGCTTTGGAGCATACTTCCAACCATTATGAGCTTAGGGAACTTAAAGGAAGCATGGAAAGAAGATCTCAAGACTACCAATATGCTCAAGTGGTTATTTTCTATAATTTGGCCATTCTTGTAATTAGTCTATTTTTCAAGACTAGTAAAAATAGACTTATGTCTTTCACATTAGGGTTAGTTTAGGTTAATTTTTGGGATGTATATTGTTGTTTAGGCTCCTTTTGAGAGTTAGTACAACTAGCTTTATTTAATTGTACTTTAGTTGAGTCTATAAATTAGCTCATTATTACATTGAAATGTATCCTCTTCGGTTCTTTTTTATTCACATCGATAAGAGATCTTCTTCTTCCTTTCTCTGCATTCTACTTCTTCTTTCTTTCTTCTGCAACCTGCATATGTTCATCAGTGGAGTTTTTGAATATTTCATGGTATCAGAGAATTATAATGATTGATTCAGTGTTCTTAATTGATTTTGGAAAAATAATTTTTTGTTCTTCTAAAATTGTCTACTTCTGTTAAAGATAGCCTTCTGAAAATTCAAAGATTCTTCTTCTTCTTCAAGTCCAAGAATTTTGAAATATGGAAATTCAATGGCAAATAACTAAAATCCAATTGGTTGTGTTAATCTTGGTGGAACATCTTCTCCCACTCAATCGGATCATACCAGCATTCAAACAGAACCAGGAACAACTCAGACGACCGACCACAATCATCCTGTCTACTTGCATGCTTCTAATGTAAGTGGAATATCTCTTATTTCTCTTTAATTGGCATGAACTAAGAACTATTCTATTCGAAGTAGATCCATGCGTATAGCATTGCTAGGGAGAAATAAACTAGGCTTTGTAAATGGAACTTGGAAAAAAAGAGAAATTCGGAGAAGACTTTTGAGGGCAATGAGAGAGGGTTAATGCAATTGTGTTTTCCTACCTAATGAATATTGTTTCTAGTAATCTTTTAAGTGGTGTGGTATATGTATTGAGTGCTTGTTCAGTGTGGGAAGAGTTGAACGAAATGTTTGACAAAGTTAATGGTTCAAGAACTTTCAGTTGACATAAAGAAATTGCCACGTTGGCACAAGGTACTGCTTCTGTTTTTGTGTATTTCACTAGACTTAAGAATTTGTGAAATGAATTTGAATCTCTTATACCTTCCCCTAGTTGTGATTGTGAGAAATCCAGAGATTACTTGGCCTATTTAGAAAGGCAAAAGATATCACTTCTTATGGGATTGAATGACTCATATCAGCAAGCAAGAAGTCAAATTCTTCTTATGACCAATTACCCTCAGTTAATTAGGCTTATGCCATGGTAAGTTCATCTGCTTCATCTGGTTTACTTGGAGCCGCTCCACACAACTATGACCCTGCAACAATGTATTTCAAGACTGGTTATCATAAGCACAAAAAGGACTATAGCCTAGAATGTGACTTTGCCAGCTCAAGGGACACCTAAAAGAAAACTGTTATAAAATAGTTGGCTCATCTGGAGGTTTTGTATTCAATATTTCAATTTACTCAGCCAACAAAAAAAAAAAAAAGCAAGAACTACGTGTAGAAGAAATAAAACATGCACCCAAGTGTTTATTTTTAGAAATACAAGTGCAAATCAGAAATTATGCATGCATAAAATCTTAGCAAAGACACAAAATGGTAGTATCAAATTTCAGTCGATTGGCGCTCACTGGCATACGATCGAACATTGTTGATAACAATAGAGGTTGAAAGCTTCACATAAAATTGCATCCCAAATTATTATTCTAAAGCTAGACATAGAAGAAGTTGCTACAATTTGCGATAACATATGAATAAAAAGGAAAAATATTGTAAGAGAGAGAATGATGAAACAGAGAAAGAAAGAAACAGTGTAGACAAAAGAACATGGGAATCCGAAAGAAAGCGTAAGACAACTATCCGACAAATAACCTAGTTAGGAACCTGTGTCATCCAAGAGCCATGTAAAATAACCATTTTAAATTAAGTAAAAAAAAAAATAAGGAAAAGACAATTCTACCATTGGTCTTCCAAAAGGACTAATGCTTATTAAATAGTTATAAATAAAGGTGATTTTAATTATTTTTATTACTTTACAATAATCAATATGTCTAAAAAGAAAATTGGTTTTAATAATTTCTGTTAGATACTTTAATTAAGTTTATTTAATAAAGATTCTTATTCTATTTGAAATTTTGTAAGATTTGTGAAAATAAAGAATCGGGTGGAATGGTTGGGGTCCCTCCACCCTTAACCAGTGGTCTCCGGTTTGAGCTCCTGAGAATGGAAAAGATTCTGTTGGGAACGCTGATCCCAGAAAATGAGTCATGCAGTACTTGATCCAAATTAATCGGGTTACAATATGAATATCAGACACTGGATGGAAAACTTTAAAAAAAAAAAAAATCAGTTGGGAAGACGGTAAAAAGAGTCACGATAAAGGTTGAGAAGGAACAATTTACTAGCGTTTGATTTTTCTTTCCAAATCAATAAAGATAATTTTATAAATGAAAATTAGTAATAATGTTATTTTTGTCTTAAAAATTCAATTTTCTATCTTTGAGAATAAGCTATAATTTGTAGTTCTTCCTAATTGATTCCGGTGCTACTAAGAGAATTATTTTTTCTTTTGGTCAAACACCTCGGATTTCAATGAAGTGCTTTTTTCTGAGAAACAAAGGCTCCAAAAGGCTTAGCCAAATAGTATATAAGAGTAAATTATGACATTTATATTTAAATCAGTTACAAGCATATAAAAGTTACTACATTTAAAAAAAAAAAAAAAAAAAATTAAGAAATTGTGACGACCCAATTCACGGGTTATGATGGCACCTACACTGTCCCACCGGTAGGTGAATCATCCCCAAACAGTCAAATCAATTGGAAAGAAAAATGGAAGGTTAAATACACTTGAAACATTATACAGAAGTCTTAACATATATAAATAAAATGCGAAAAAATAACTTAGCATTTACAAACACAAAACCTGGTCTAAGTCGTACTAGAGCACTAGAAATGTTTGATACAAGTCCCATAGGACAAAATAAAGCTGTCTGTAGAAATCAAACTGAAAATAAATAAGGATGAGATGTCCAGGGGCCACGGGTCAGCCACATAGCTCACCCTGAAAGTCTCAAACTCTGTGCATCGGGATCAGCCACGAGGTCTCGAACTGGAACAGAGATCGGTATTTGCACAAAGTGCCAAAGTGTAGTATGAGTACAACCAGTAGTACTTTGTAGGTATCATAGGCCGACAACGAAGGATACACACATAAAGCATATAAAGGCTGAACACAAACACCAAATGGACTAACACAACTTAAATCCCTGAGTTATAACCAATAAGTCATGCTTCATATAAGACAATAGGTAATCATGCAATCAAATCGGAAAAATAGTAGATTTAGATGAAAGAATGAATGCAATGCACTGGCTAATATTTATTCCGGTACACACATGCTATAGGCCATGCCATATATTCATGGTCCATGGAGGACTCGCGAGGTC
The DNA here is from genome assembly GCF_029784015.1 of Lycium ferocissimum. Taxonomy (NCBI): domain Eukaryota; kingdom Viridiplantae; phylum Streptophyta; class Magnoliopsida; order Solanales; family Solanaceae; genus Lycium; species Lycium ferocissimum. The sequence goes on from NC_081343.1 coordinate 38,553,211, forward strand.
CATACACCTGTCACTATACCGCCCGGGGTGATTCCTCTTCGGACTGTAACTACTCACTGTACCGCCCGACTGTGAAAACATCACTATACCTCCCACCTTTACCATCGAACTGTGAGAACACCACTCTTACATTTATCCCTGCCTCTTAGACCGTCTCGTAACTCCCTTTCATGACTTGTCCATCAAGTATATAAGTATGAATGAATACATCATGCATAACATCATATGCCAACAATATCATGAATATATAAAACGGAGATGCGTATACCATGCCTATACATAACATCAACTCAGACTCAAGGATGGTTCCTCTTTCATGAATTAGACGAGATGTGGAGTGATGAAGATAAAATAAATCAATAATCACAAGTATTAATCAAACATGGCTATCATAACCCACATAAGCAGCAACCATACCAAACTAGTGGATTTATCACCACCTTCAATGCCCGTAGGCTCAATATGCATACCCCGTCACAACACATTTCTTCTACATTATTTACCTATGCAAATACACCGGTACCCACACAAGTGTTCATTATAGTCATTAATGTGGGACCCCCTTTCACACTCAATACCCCTTCAGTATTTATGAACTATATACGTCCTCCCAATCGAAGTCTAAAGAGTAAACTGTAACCTACCTTGAAAGCCGAGCAGGAGCAACAAACAATCAAAACTGAGCCTTCCCTTTCCTAAGTGCCTCCGAACGAGCAAAGTCTATCAAATACGAATTCTACATTAACACACGAGTCCGTAGACACCCATATAGCTATAATTCTACTTGGAACCTAAAAATGAACCCAAAATAGCCAAACCCGAACCCAAGGGCAAAACTAGAAATTCAACTTAAATTCATCTTACCAATAGTCTACACAGTAAGAATACTAAAAATCATGAAAATCTAATCACACATTTGGACCTTTATTTTCATCATTTCTCTAAACCCAATTCTATGGAAAACCCCTTATTCTACAATCTAGAACCATGGAAACAATTGATAAATAAAGGATGGATACACGGGGAACTACTTAAATGAAGGTTAGAATCTTACCCAAGGTTAAATCTCGAAGAAAAAACTTGATTTCACCAAAATTCAAAATCTAGAACTTGAAATATGTGAAAATGGAGTCTAAATTCGAAGTTGGGGAATTAATATTCTGTCCGGCAATTTTCTTCTACCCAATCGCGAGATCGCGGCCCTGACTCGGCCCAATCATCGCAAACCCGACGATGGCATTGCGATAGCGATGCCTAGGCGTGACCCGACACATGCCCCCTTTCCCCTTCGCAAATGCGATAGGGATCACGCGATCGCGTTGACCACCCTGGTCAAGCCCCCCGATCGGGATCCCTCCCTCGCGAACGTGAAGAAAGAAACCAGCAACTGAACACTAGAAAATTATGGTGCTCCCTAAATTTGGATTCAGTATCCGAAACACACCCGAGACCCCGGAAAAAGTCATTTACCCTGATGTTGACTATGGTCAACATATAACTTTAACTTAACTAGTTTTCAACTAACGACTCAAATATCACCAGAATGCCTCGGGATCCCAACCAACTACCCGATTAAGTAAAAAATCACATTCCGGACCTAACAGCTTGTCATAATTCGATTTCAGACACGTTTATCCAGAAGTCAACTTTTAGTCAAAGTTTTCCCAAACCAACACTTAAGAAACTCAAAAATAGAATTCCCTTTCCGGTACTAAGGAAAGGGTCATTTGGGCAAAAGGGAGTAAAATCCTCAAATCGACCTAACGGGTCGTCACAGAAATAATGGTAAATGAAATGGATCTGAAGGATTTGTACAGTCCAACCAGCCGAAAAGCAATAGAATCCAAATTGTGTCGCGCGGTTTAATTAATAAAAATGAAAAGCGAAGCTAATTGCAAGTATTGTTGGGTCTAATCGCACTAAGCAATGTGAATGCTCCTTATGTGTAAACCAAATTAAACTTATGCACAGTGTCTTTTTTCCCTTTTAAGGTTTTAAAATTTTCCAATAATGCAAAGTGCCAAACTATTAGAAAGCGGATGTTGACTTGAACTCATTATTTTATAGGCTATTCCACTTCAAATACTTTAAAAAAAAAAAAAAAAAAAAAAAAAACTACCCATGTGGAAGAAGATTAATTTAGAATTGAGAAATTAGAAAAGATTTTAATTGGGTTCTATGTTTTATTTTTTAGCCCAATCTAAGAGAGTGAAGAACCTGAGAGGCTGAGACAAGAAAAGATTTGAGTGGCCGACACTTGGTGAGGAGATGAGACAATGGCACGGTCACTGGTCTTAACTTTTGGATGGAATTGTTTCTATGTCTGCCTATAGTTGTCTTTTTATTTTCCTAGTCGACATGTAATGTGTTAAGCTTTTCAAACACAAGTTACATATTTTGTCCATTCCAAAAGAATGACAAGATTTCAAATGCCACAATCGATATTTCTTTCAAACTCGATTTTTCAGGGTTATTACTCCTAGTAACTTATATAAGAATTTACTATTCCTATTAGTTATAAAATATTTGCATACGTATTACTGATCAGTATTGTGACAGCTTTATCTAAAAGTTTAAATTATTAGAAAGATGACATATAATTCTATTTACTTAGTAACAGACACTCTCAGAAATGATTGTGATTCTTTCTGTATAAGTGCGTGCACAGAGGTTCTTTTTGGTGTATTTATATGTAGTGTATGAGAATTAAACCTCATACCTCTACTTGCTACTAAACCATGTTGAATAGTACTGATCACTTTGTTATTTACGTTTAAGTTGCTACCAAGGTCACCTTTTATTTATTTAATTACTAGTTCCTGAACACATGCATTACACGTGTGTTCCATGATTATTAGATATCTTTTGAATTCTTAAGTTTTGTTCATGCTGAATATTCAACTTACTAATATTCTTGTTCTTTTTAAAATGTTTCACCAACATATAACATACATATGAAATATGAACAATGTCGACTATAAATGCAAATACTTCACATGTAGAAGCTTTTGCCTCATCTTAGATACTATAGTCTTCTTTCTTATATAATCGCGTTCATATCAAGAAGTTGTTGTCTAACAAAAGTAGCATTTTCTGGATATTATACAAAAATCCGGTGATTATTCAGTAATTAAGTATCAAGATACAAAAATTCAATTCTACAAATTTAAACAGCAGAAACAAAAATTCACTACTTTCAAGTTGAGCAAGACTTTTACACTGAAAATAAACAACACCCATTCTCCTTACATTTAAGATGCAATGAGCCGACTGCATTCTTCTGTTCCATTACAAATGTAAACTCGAATTTATGGTCAATAAAATAGAGATAAATACGCAATCAAATGCTCAAGAGGTAGAAGACCTGATCAATGAAGATAGTGATAAACTATAAATAAAAAGATGCTAATTGATCCCCTTGATATGGATACACTGTGTTGATAGAAGTTCCTATTTGCCAGTCGAAATAATTTTTTCGAGTTAGAGATCCAGGCATCCAGCCATAGCTAATGTCTGGTCCAAGAGATTTCCAAGCATTTGACCTTCTCTCTCAAATATTTATTTGGACAATGGTGAACTTGGCATGCTCTTTCTTCGAATATGTTGGCAAGAAATCTTCTTGTGAGTTGCTAGTAAGAAAATAATTAGATTTTGCCTTTATAAGTAGTGTTAAAACGTTATATCTTGCAATTAAAGTGGTTAATTATGAGGAGGCTTTTGCCTTTCTTTTTAGCCGGGTATTGTACATTTCTCTAGAACATTAATTATATTTATTATTGAAAGTTGAAAAGATCTCCAAAATATTAATTAGGAACTTTGAAGGTTGAGTATTACTATTAGAGTATGAAAGCAATTTTAATACATTGAAAACTCTGTAGTAAGTTGAATGCATCCGGCCAGTTTTTGGTCTATTTATCTCATTTCATTTTAATAAAATATTATTACTGATTTAATGTAAATTTAATTTTTACTGACAGATCAAAGCTTCTATTGTTAGGTCTATTATGAAGTAAGAATTCAAGAGAAAAGAAAAAGAGGGAGAAACGTTTTCTACAATAATTAAGATAAACGTTTTTTTTCCTAATCCACTGGTACTATTAATGCAAGAGGGTATATACATGAACAAATTAACATGTACATTGTATATTAACATAAGAACAACAATTCAACTCCCAAAAGAAGTTAATCTAGCAATTATGATCATTAATAGCAAATGCCTAAAATTAATACATACTATGAACGTGATATATAGATTAACTTCTTCTTCTTTTTATTTTTATTTTATTTTTAAAGGGTATATTTACATATTTGTACCAAACATTATTTGAAGTGGGGTTTATTGGAAGGGTAAAAATGTCGTTTAAATTTTAATTGACATTTTGGTAATTCAACTTTTGAACTTAGGGTCTTCCCACTTTATTAACATAAGAACACAGCTCCCAAAACTAGTTAATCTAGCAATTATGATCATTAATAGCAAATGCCTAAAATTAATACATACTATGAACGGGATATATAGATTAACTTCTTCTTCTTTTTTATTTTTTTATTTTTAAAGGGTATATTTACATATTTGTACCAAACATTATTTGAAGTGGTGTTTATTGGAAGGGTAAAAATGTCGTTTAAATTTTAATGGACATTTTGGTAATTCAACTTAGGGTCTTTCCACTTTTAGAATAGTATGATATGATGATGATATATTTAGCGAATATATTATGCTGAAAATTTTATTTAACTTTTCCGTTAGAAACAACATTATATTAAACAAATATAAAATAGGAAAAAATATTTTATTTCTTATGTTAATTTGGAGTAGTAATACTAGTAGATTGACAGTGCAACATTAGCAGTACGACTATCACCAAGACACCACTTTTGTTATGTTTTTCGAAGTGTTTTTTACCAGATATAGCAAAATGTTGATGGTGTGACATTAGTGCCACCCTCTTGTTTAAATCCCAAGACAAGCCGGTACAAATTGAGCCCTTAATGTGATGTCCCTAAACGACAACAAATAAAACATTCAATTATACGACGCAATAGCGCGTCAAATTAGTGTTACATAACTTACATTAATCCAGCACACTTAAATTGGGATAATTGTTTGTTTCGGAGGAAAAGTACAAAAAAACAAAAATAGCATAGTCAAAGGTTTGAAAACATATGGTGAGTTTTGCTGATCGACATGTTGTTTCTTGATTGCTAAACTCCTATATAAACCTCACCAGGATATGTCAGCCACATATAGAAACAATCTTCTTTCAATATTTCCAAATCCAATCTTTCTTTTTTCTTTCTACTATTTTCTGCCTCTCAAACACACAAAAATCCAAGTGCTTACTTGTTGGACATTTTCTGGGCACATTTGCTTGAAGTTGTGTGACTTTCAAAGACAAAAACATCAGAAAACATGAAGTTCCTATCAAAGAAAGCCACGTGTAACTCGCATGGACAGGATTCTTCGTACTTCCTAGGATGGGAGGAATATGAGAAGAACCCATACGATGAAATTCGTAATCCTAAAGGAATCATCCAGATGGGTCTTGCAGAGAATCAGGTTAGCTACATAACACTAACACACATTGATTAATTTCCCATATTCTTGCTATGCGCGGGATTATTATCGTGTCTATGCTTCTCGTTTTGACACTTGGATTTTCCTTGTATTGTTTTCTTGTGCAGCTCTCTTTCGATTTATTAGAATCCTGGCTTGCTCAAAACCCAGATGCAGCTGGGTTTAAGAGAAATGGAGAGTCAATATTTAGAGAGCTTGCCTTATTCCAAGATTACCATGGCCTTCCAGCTTTCAAAGATGTAAGTCGTTACTTCAATAAATTTAAGATAAAGTTTAACTTATATACACCAACAACGTTAATATTCTTACTTATGCATATAATTATTGGCTTCATAGTCTCACATTGTAACGTATTATATTTTATACAGGCATTGGTTCAATTCATGGCAGAAATCAGAGGGAACAAAGTGAGCTTTGATTCAAACAAGCTTGTACTTACAGCTGGTGCTACTTCTGCAAATGAGACACTCATGTTTTGTCTCACCGATCCTGCCGATGCTTTTCTCCTTCCCACTCCATACTACCCTGGGTATGTTCCTTTTGTTTCTGAAATTTAACTTATATCTGTTTGACAATGTAAAGAATTTTACAAATATTGCTAGTGTATTTTAACTTGTTATAGCAAGCGACCTGCATTATGGTCTTCACTAATTATGGTATTGCATGTGTAATAATGCAGATTTGATAGAGACCTGAAATGGAGAACCGGGGCTGAGATTGTGCCAATACAATGCACAAGTTCAAATGGCTTTAGAATCACAGAATCCGCTCTTGAAGAAGCTTACCAAGAAGCCAAAAAGCGAAATCTTAAAGTGAAAGGGGTTCTAGTGACTAACCCATCGAACCCATTGGGTACAACATTAAGCAAACAAGAACTCGAACTTCTTCTAACCTTCATAGCTACAAAGCAAATCCATCTCATCAGTGACGAGATCTATTCTGGCACTGTTTTTAACTCGCCTAAATTCGTCAGTGTGATGGAAGTATTGATCGAAAATAACTACATGCACACCGATGTTTGGGATCGTGTTCACATTGTCTATAGCCTTTCTAAGGATTTAGGTCTCCCTGGATTTCGAGTTGGTGCCATCTATTCCAACGACGAGATGGTTGTCTCTGCAGCCACAAAAATGTCCAGTTTCGGATTAATTTCATCTCAAACTCAGTACCTTCTTTCCGCCATGCTATCGGATAAAAAATTCATGAAAAAATATGTGTCCGAAAATCAAAAGAGGCTTAAGAAACGGCATGAAATGCTAGTTCGTGGTCTTAAAAATATTGGGATCAGTTGCCTTGATAGCAATGCTGGATTGTTTTGTTGGGTTGACATGAGACATCTCCTAAGTTCAAACACATTTGACGCAGAAATGGAATTATGGAAGAAAATAGTGTACGAAGTTGGGCTAAATATTTCCCCTGGATCGTCGTGCCATTGTACAGAACCGGGCTGGTTTCGTGCATGTTTCGCTAACATGTCCGAAAATACGCTAAACATCGCCATAAAACGTTTGAAGGATTTTGTTTATTCAAGTGCAAGGGATAGCGACATTCAAAATCACCAGCATTCGAATAATACGAGTCCAAAGAAGAAGTCATTCTCCAAGTGGGTTTTTCGATTATCGTTCAATGAACGTCAAAGAGAACGATAGTATAGTCATGTGATCGTGCCTTTTTGCCTAGAGATGATTTTTTATTTTATTTTTAAATCTCAACATTTAATTCGATGTTGAGTTTTCTAAATCTTTTGTATCATAATACTATATGCTTTGTATTTTAATTCTGCTGTAGAGGGTGCACTCCGTCCAAGTGATAGGACGAGAAGTGCTTCCACACTACAACAAAATATGCTTTTAGCGGCAATTAATTTGCGGCGATAATTTAATAATGCCGCTAATTATATTCTTAATCAATTATTTAAGCGTAATACCAAACTTTAAGCCTAACAATAAATGCATTAAAAGCTTTACACGACCTTGGATCTAATGACATTAACGAATTCTTGTAAATGTTTTTGTAGCAATAATATACCGCATTAAAAAGGAAAATATATTGCCACTAAAAGCCTCTTTTGGTGTAGTGCCAGCATACATATTGTAATAACCCTACATAATGAAATCATCCCTAAATGTTCAATCAATTCTATTACCTCTTTTTTTTTTTTTTTTTTTTTTTTTGAGATATTCATCATTTACATCACATGGTGGTGATGATCGGCAAGTTATTATAGTAAAGCACATTGTTCTCTCGTGTCATGCATGTCTATTTCATTATTTCCATTGTAGATTCCAATAATTATATTAACGAGTATATATAATACTATGACAGGCATACACAAATTAATAATCATGTTCAGTGGACTCACAATATAAGTATTTTTATCTTATCAAGTTAAATTGGCCATGAAACATATAACTCTCCATATCTAATTTAAAATGGACCTAAACATATATAGAGTAATAATCTATTATGACAGTTAATTCTATCGACAATATAATTTATTTTACTGAAAGTTGGTCGGCGCGTTTAACTTCTGAAAATGTTATTCTTAAATCTCAAAGAGATTTTTTTCCGTCTAATATTAGCAGGAGAAAGATACGAGTTGCTCTGTTGAAAGAAGCATTTTCGTTGGTGGGTCTAACCAAAAAGAGTCAACAGACAAGTGTGTCTGGTGTCGTCCATAGCCTGCCAGCTAGTTAATTAGAAGGATGGTTAGTGTTCCAAAACTTCTCCACCCTTTAGTGGGCGTCAATTTGGGATAAAGTCAATGAAAAAATTAACCTTGTCTCTTAACAAAAAGAAGTCAAAGTATCAAACAAGCGGGGGTCCGGAACTTTTTTAACCAAAAAAAAAAAAAGATTTGGAATCAAACTAACCCATTAAAAAAAAAAAACGAGCAAAGTAAGGACGCGCATGTGATCATGCGTGAAAGGATCAAACTATAACTTTTTGAGTTTGGTCAACTCGCGCATGCGGAATTGGCATAATGCGTGCTTTTTTTTTTTTTTTTTTTTTTTTAAGCTATCAAAATCACGTTTTTTTCATACTTTGGGCAAAGATTAGTTATGTTTCAAAATCTCGAAATATCAATATGTTATATAGAACTTAATATATTTTTTTGCGTACAATAACGTCGGCTCATTACATCAAGTATACCTAAACATTTGGATCGTCGTTTTAAGGGTTGTAAAGTGCCCCGAAGTAAGTTTTGTTTGCTTGGAAACTTGTCATCTTTAGATCTAAGTGTCATATTTTATAGGGTTTTGATTTAAGTGTTTTGAAATAAATAAAAATATTATATTAAAAAATAATTCATCCAATTCGAGAGGTTCAACCAAGGTATAATATATCTCATTCAATGCTCCCACCAAGGTTTGATCCCATGTTGTTGGCATAAAAAAGAAGTGAGTAAAAAAGAGAGGCTAAACCACCAAGCCAAATTGGTGAATGTTACAAAGTGGACACTTTTCATTTTTATATTGTTCACTAATGCTATCTAACTCGAAATTTCGAACCTCGAAATTGACATTCAAAACATCATTACCACGGGATTAGCATCTTGAAATAGATTTTTTATCATTAGATTTTTACTAGAGAAGAATGAAATTTTTGCACAAATATGGGGCAAAATTCAAATTGAATGGGATAACGGGCGTTTTTTGGAAAATCGGCTCGGCCAAACCGCCTTGCGGCAGTTGTCCGCGTAGATCTCGAAAAAATACCCCGGGTAAAAAAAAAATCGCGTAAATCGGACATCCTAGTGCAAAGTTATGACCATTTAAAGTTTCGACAATTTACACTACAAGAAAAGTGCAGATTACATGGGGATTTTCCCACGGATAATACAGTAAAATCCCCAATTTGATTACATGCGGATTTTCCTGCAAAACGAAATCCGTTGGAAAAACTTTCGTGGGTAATTATTACCTGCGGATTTAAAAATCCCCAGGTAAATTACCTGGGGAATTAAAATCCCCATGTACATTATTTGCGGATTTATCTGCGAATAATATTAAAAATTCGCATGAAAATTTTGGCAGAAATTCGTGTAAAAAGGAGATTTCTTGCGGATTTATGTAGGAAAAAACCGCAAGTAATTCCCCGTGAAGATCCCCAAGTAAATCCGTAGGTGAAATTTCATGAACGAAAGGGAATTTCTTGTGAATATTTATGAAAAACTTCCGCAGTAAAATTCCTAAAATAAGCCCCAAGTAAATCCGCAAGAACACATTTTTGCAAGAAAATCCCATGAAAATTCCGCATGTACATCCCCAAGTAATATTCGCATGTAAATCACTAGGTAAATTTCGTAGTTAGACAAAAAATTAATTCGAAAACCCCAAGAAAATCCCTAGGTAATAGTTTTCACAAAAAATTCCCTATGTAATTCTGCGTGAAATTCCCCATGTAATATTTTTCTGCAGGTAAATCCCTACATAAAATTGATGCGATTCAAAATATTTTTCTATAAAATCCGCAAGATTTTATACATTTTTAAAATGTTATTTTTATTTAATTCTAAATTATATTCTATATAATTCAACTATATCTATCATATTCATCCTTATACTTTAAGGACACCACTCCACATAAGTCTAATATAAATCATCATAACCAAGAAAAAACACAATTCATAACATCAATACCAATAATGTGTCTTAGTTCAAAAACAAACAAAATATCTCGAAAGTGAATCCCAAATAGTACTATCAACTATCTTATTCTTGATCATAGTCACTTTCATTCACGTTTTCTGTGTCAGAATCACTTCCATCCACATTAACAGAGTTGTCACCAATTTTATTTTGATAACCTTGATTGTCTTCTTGAGATGATCGCTCATTTGTAGATGATGCGTTGTATACATGCTTCTTCAATAAGTCTAATTCCTTCCTCATCCTCTTATTTTTGCGGCGCTCTTCCTGCAACTGAGCATATAAGTCCGCATTGGAAGCATGTACCTAGGATTTAATCATCTCATCAATTTCTCTCGTTAAAGCCGATGTTGATTGCTTATTTGCTTTTACAGATCGACCTAAGGAGCTAAGACCTGCAACTCTTCCTTTTTTCTTTCCACCAACAGCTTGCACCCAAATATCCAATTTCACTTAATTGAGAAGGTTGACTAGCTGGATTACTGTCTCCTTCCGCAGCTGATGCATTTTGAGAAGTTGCTAATTCTTGTTTCTTTCTTTCAAAATTGTTCTGCATCAAAACAGGTTATTTGAGACAATATAATGTCAATAGAACATATATTACTAGTTGAATAATTCATACTGAATTCAAGTGTCAAACATAAGCACAACAAGCAAAATTTTAATATTGAAGATGAGAGTAGCTTGTGAAAGGGAGCAAACAATCTACTTTTCCCCTAAAGCTGATGGACTCCCAAGTTTCTCACTTATCAAATGAATCATCTCTTGCACAAAAGTTGTTAACAGAGGCAAGTAATGATCTTTGTAAGATGTCCTTACTTGAAAAATATTGAGATCAAAAGAACAAAGCCTCGACATAGAAAAGGTTATACAGATAATTGGTTGATAGAGGCTTTGCTACAATACTTTTTCAAGTAGATTCTATCGTTCTTCCAATATTCTTTTTCAGTGGTGGATCCAAAGTTTTAAGGTCATGGGTGTTGGATGTGGTGGCTAATACAACCTTGATCTTTGCAGATTCAACGAAAACAAGTATTTTCGACACAACATTTAAATATATATCTGAAAACTTAAACTAAAAAATAATATTAAATCCAAACTCATAATTTAAAAGGCACATTGAGCTATGTGTCGTGATGGGATTATAGGAGGCACAAAATCATTGTTATGAGGCTGGGAATGGTTGGCTTCAACACTAGATTGATGCAAGAAAGACTGATTGACATGAAGTGGAGCAGTATGAGATAGGAGGCGTCCTGATGGGATTATCGGTGGTACAAAATTAGTGTTTTGAGGCTGGGAACGGTTGACTTCAACACCAGGTGGACGCAAGGAGGACTCATTGACATGAGATGGACCAGTATGAGATGGGAGGGTCGTGATTGAACTGCTTGTCGCTCTCTTTTGCACGGGTCTTTTTTTTACTTGATTTTCCTCCTTTACCATTAGATTGTCCATCTCTTTTAGATCCTACACCTGACATCTGCAAGAAACAAAGAACATTAATATAATGTATTAGTGATGTAATCACTGTACAAAACATGAATAAATATAGTGATAAGTATTTCGGCTGACCATGATTTAGATATTAAAGTAATCTTGGCACAGAATTGGGCAACTTTCTTAACTGTACCTACTCATTCTCCATGTCCCTTCTTCAGTTAACTTTTAAGCTTAAGAAGGCACTACTAGTCTCCAACTTACAGATGATAACTTTGGATCCTCATTTCTTTGCATAAGATAGAGCACACCAACTACCAGCAACTGAAAAATAAATATTGCACTAGCTTGGACAAAATCAAATGAATGGAAATAAGGATTACACAAAGGCCTACACACTTCATGTTCAACTGATAAACTTCTAGAGAATAAAATAGCACAACAAACATCATAGGTTTGAGTTCGTAGCATATATAATCTCTTGCTATCCATGGAGACAAAATAATATTCTGAATTTTCTAAATAGTATAATATAAAAATCATAAACCAATTATAGTATTGTAAATAAACAAAACAAATCGACAAACTAATATTCTCAATCATCCTCATCTTCCTCTTCGTCCTCTTCTTAGGTTTGGAACTAATCTTGTGAATCATCACTATCAAATATATCTTCCTCTTCACTTGTTGCCTCTTTATCGTCATCCTCTTCTTCACTTCCAACCTCCTCTTCTTCACCTCCAGCCTTCTCTTCTTCACCTGCTGCCTCATCATCTTCCCCGTCAATTAAATCATGTCCATCTTCATTGACAACGGGTTGATAACTACTTCCATCAACCTCTTCACCATCAACTTGGTCATCTCGTAAGCAATCAATTCGGGCATCCTCTATACTTGCACTAACATGTGATTGCTCCTCTTGGTAAGCAACTTCCAGATCATATCTTGTATCCACAACTCCTCTTGGCTTCGTCTTTATAACCACCCACCAAGTGTTAAAGCCTAGGAATAAGTGGCAGATAATGCATTGTCTTGTGTTGAACCTTTTTGCTACCCTCCCTGCGCACACATTCTTTATAACGGGGTTCTTTACAAAACTTACATTCTGTCATATCTTTATCAGCCTTGCAATACAACATACATCCATTAACACAACAGTCAATTTTTTGACTAGTTAGACCAAATCCTGACACCAGCTTCTTTGCATGATAGTAATCACTAGGTATCTTATTAGCTGGATCATGACTTGTATCCTTCATTAATTGGGCCATCGAATTAAAACCACCATGGGACATATTGTATTCAGATTTAATACTCATCATTTTAACTGCCACAGAAAACTCCGAATATTTACATATGGGCCATAAGGGTTCCTGAGCTGAATTCAACATTTTGTAAAATCTGGTAGCATCCATATTCGGAGACTCTTTTACATTGGGTTCAACCTGATGCCTAAACTCTACACCAGCAGCGTCATAAATCATACCTTGATATCTATTTACGTGTTCATAGTCGTCCCCTAGAATGTTACTTTGACTGCTGGAAGGCATGTCAAAGCTACACCCTTGATGACTACTTGAAGCACTATAGACATGTTCATTCAAATTAATTGAAGGCGCTTCCTCTCCATGTGATGTCCAATACCAATATCGTGGTGTGAACCCTTTTTTAAAGAGATGAACACTAACTTCATCGGGTATCAAGTGCTTCTTATTTTTACAAAGCTTACAAGGACACCTTATGACTTTTTCGGACAAGTACTTTTGTTGACTACAAGCAAATCTAATAAACTCATCCACGCCACTTATAAATTCATCTTTATATGCCACTCGACCAGGAAGAAGTCTAGTCTCCATCCATTTTCGATGCTCGGGTATTTTCATTTTCTAAACCAGAAGATAAACATATTTAAACACATAAATAATGAAAAAGAAAAAAAAATCTCACAAAATAGATGTAGAAACCAACCACAAACTTTTTACTTTGTTATGTCAAAGCTTGTGACATTTGGTTGTGGTTAAATAATTTTTTTATAAGGTAAGATTTTATTAAAAAGAAGTATCAAGTAAATACTGTCACTACAACATTAGGCATCTATAGCTACGAATTCTTAGCTATAAATTTGAAAATCGTGGCTAATACTTAGCAATAGCCACAAAAACTAAAATTTCATGGCTATTTACAATTTCGTAAAATTTTTTAGCTACAAAACTCACATGGCAAAGCTAATTCCTCATTTTTGCTATAGTTGCGAACTAACATGGCAATAATTACCCAAGTAGCTACAAATTTATTGCTACAATAAAATGACATAGCTAAATCACATGTTTTTGCCACGCATTTGAAGTTCTTTGTAGCAATAGTTATCTTATAGCCACAAAAAATTCCTTGAAACAAATATTATAGCTAAATAGATATTTTTGCTTCAAGTTACAAAATCCATGGCAATAATTACCAAAATAGCTACAAATTTATTGCTACAATAAAATATCGTAGCTAAATCCTATGTTTTTGCCACGCATTTGAAGTTACTGTAGCAATAATAATCTTATAGCCACAAAAATTACTTGAAAAAAAATATTATAGCTAAATAGATATATTTTTTGCTTCAAGTTATAAAAATACGTGGCAATAACTATCCTAATAGCTACAAACTTATTGCTATAATAAAATTTCGTAACAAGTAATATGTTATTGCCACGTATTTGAAGTTACTGTAGCAACAGTGAGCATTTTAGCCACAAAAATTTATTTGAAATAAAATAATGCAGTTAAACTGATATTTTTGCTACAAGTTCTATAAAGTAGTGGCAATAATTAGCTTAATAACTACAAATTTGTTGATATATAAGTTTTTGTTACGCATTTCAAGTTATTATAGCTAGATTTTTTCACGTCATGTTATAGCAATAGTTGGATAACAGCTACAATTATTTTTTATGACAAAATAATATATCCGCAAAAATCAGGATAGCAATTTATCAAAAACAAATTAGAGAAATTATTTAGAGTTTTCTTATATCTAAATGCTTATTTTTATAAAAGTACTAGTATTATGAAAACTTTAATAATTGTAGAGAGATTTATGTATGTGTGGTCCTTAGTTATTATAAAAAAGTACTTAGAGTAAATTAATATGTCTAAAAACTTATATTTAAATAAATACTCATATACAGAAGAATTTTGTGGTAATTTTAGTGCATTTAGTTTTGACAATTGACCACATGCTCAGATTTACTTAAGAGGAACATGCTAACACTACAAAAAGAAAAATAAATAGATTTACTGACTTATGACATTTTGTAACTAATTATCTAGATAAAATTCCAAAATTGTCACTAATAAAAACAGAAATATATACATATATATATATATATACGTAAAATGAATTTTCGATGAAAAATGAAATTTGTTGCCAATTTTGGCACTAAAAAAATAACATGAAATCTCCTTTCTAACAATATAATATTTCAATTTCTTTTCTTTTTTTTTAAAAGCTATGTTTTTTTAATTATGTTGAATATAAGAATATATTTTGCTTATATCTTGTGGCACTAAGAATTAAGAATTTAATACGGTTAATATTTAAATCCATAACAAAAAAAAAAAAAACCCCAACTATATTGTGAGTTTTATTAAGTTACCTATGAGTTAAAATCACAATTAGAAAAACAATTGATTTATATCTAATTAATGTGTAAATAACTAATTATATAAAATTAAACACCTATAAGCTCGTGTTTGATTACATTGTCTAATTAGTTATATTTATTTAATATAGCCAATTAAAAAAAGCTACCATGGCTTGGTCCTTTTCGAATTTAATAATTTATTCATTATCATAAAACTCATTGCCCATCTATTAGATCATAACTATTACATCATAATTTACATCAAATAGAGTATTACTTGTAAGATTCTACATAATTTAAGTAACTATTTAATTTTATGTAATTAAATTTGAATATCTTATTATATCATATTTAACAATTATGTGCTTGTATCTAATTATATGCAATTTAAATAAGCAAAACAAGTTATTGATTTTATCGTATATTATAATTTTAATAAATCGATACTACAACAACTACCACTACAACAACAACAATTATTTTTTAACACAAGTTGAAATTTGTTGTATCAATACTACTTATATCAAATTTGAATAAAGCATCACTAAGGCTCAAGCTTCATCCTGAACAAGTGCTTCAAGAACAGTTATTTGACTCGGACCTCTATTATTGGAACAATACCTTAATCAATCTAATAGTTCGATTCGATTTAGTTTCACAGAATCTTACTCGTAATTGTAAGTTTTAAATATAATTTAGATAAATAGGTAACAATGTCTAAATATGTATGTAAGCCCAACTCAAGCTTCATCCTACTCTTGTGCTTCAACAATTTTGTGTATGCATACTTACAGTATTCAATCAAATCAAAATAATAGATTCATTTCAAATGGCAAACCATTTGATATCAAAAATTTATTTTAGTTCAACATTTGTTGGAATCGATACTTTAGATCCGGATAAATCGTATATTGTAAATTCAAAATTCTTTCTTTTGTGTTCTTTATGTCCAACAATTGAATTTCTTAATTAAAAAATAGCTTTATGATTAGCCACTAATTCAATAACTTAATGATTATTGAAATTTAATTATAATTCGTTGTATTAAGTTTTAACAATTTAAATTCGAAATTTCTTTTGTATTCTTTATGTCCATTACCTTGGACCTGATCTATTAAGACAATAACTTTATGATTTGCTGCTAATTCAATTACTTAATGGTTATTAAAAATTTAATTATAATTAGTTCTATTAAGTATTGACAATTTAATATAACCAACATAGAAGTGAAGTTGTATCGTAATTTATATCAAAAAAGTATTATCTTCAAACAATGTTCAATAATTAATAAGTTATAGACAAAATGGATAAATTTAATTACTTTTCTTATCAAATTACAATGTAATTTTTTAACAAACTTTTTACCTAATTTTTTTCTATTGTTCTGATTATTAAGATTTAGGAGGGAAACATGATGATTACACTAATTTACCTCTAAATTACGAAATTAATTTTGAAAAAAACATAGCTATGCCTAAAATTTGAAAAGAACAAGTAATTGACAACACAAAAACAAAAAACAAAAGAGTTCCCTCCAGCTTTTTTCCCTCTAAAATTTTAACCCTAAATCATAGCATTCTTTTCCTATTTTAAAGAGATAAGAGACCCAAAACCCTAGAAGACTAAGCCCTCAAAATAAAACAAAAATGGCACCGTCATCTTCTCCATCTCAATTCCTGATTTCAACTTTTGCTCTCGAGACATATACCTAAGGTAAATTTTATATCCTTTGCTTTCTTACTTGTTTTCCCCTATGTTTTAAACAAATTAGTTTGATCTGGTGAGATGAGGATCTGATTAATCTAAAGGAATCGTTTTTAGACTACTAATAAAGAACACCATTTTTACTAAGCACTTTTACTTTATCACCGTATCAAAATTTAGAATGAACAATAAGATAGTGTCACGTCTTTTAATGTTCTATCATCACCTAATTTTCTCTAAAGAGGTTCATTATATGAAGCAGAAAAAGGATCTTTCTAGTATTAGCAGACAAAGAAACCAATATGGCTTGACAAAATTTGACTCAAAAAACCAAGTAGTTTTAATTGATATTACTAGCCACGTTCTTGTACTCGTTTTTTTTAAAATTATTTTGGTCTCATTCACATATTTTTGTTAAGTGTTTTCTTAATCAATGAATAAAATGCCATTTACAGAAACAAAAAGTATTATTTTTTTGTTCTTGAAATGTATGTCTTTTTTTTTTTTTATAATTCTTATGAGCCACGGTCTTGTACTCTTTTTATTTTATTTTTACTTCTTGTCTCATTCAGAATTTTGTGAAAGTGTTTTTTTAATCAATGAATAAAATGCCATTTACGAAACAGAAAATTTTAGTTTTTTATTGTTGAAATGTATGTTTCTTAAATAATTTTTGTATCTCAAAACTATTTTCCCTTATAAATAATATTTTGAACAAAGTTAGAAAAATTATATTTCATTATCTAAATTCAACTAATGATATGATTATGTATATTCACAGGTAGAGAAAAAAGATGATAAACTTCTTCTCATGTTGAAGTTTTCATGGAATCTCGCAAGAGAAAAACAAGGAACACAAGTTGATGCCTTTCAATTAGATTCCACTTTAATTTCAATGTGGCTTTCCTCTTTATCTCAATAAAAGTATATATTTGCATATATGTTTCAATGATTTTTTAATTGTAGGATCAATTTGATCAATTAAAAGAGCAGCAAGAAGGAGATTTTTTTAAATGATGATGATAAAAATGATGGATATCTCCGTGCATATGACCTCGGAAAAAATATTAGTGAATATTTTGGTGGCCAACAAAGGTACAACTCATAAAGCAATTAGAATTGATCAGAAAAGCAACGAACGAGCGGGTGGAAGAAGTTAAAAGGGAAGCTGTGTAAATTGAAGAAATAAAGAAAGAAAAGGAAATAAGATAGCGGATTTGAGTAAATGATGCGAAGAAAAAATTCGAATGATGATTGCAGCTCAAGGTCGACAATTAAATGATGCAAATCTAATCGTAAGTAGCTTATTTATATCTTTTTATATTACTAATTCAGTAAATATATGATCTCTAAAAAAATATCATATTAATAAAGTTTAATTTTTTCAACGAATAATTTATTGTATCATGTTCTTATTTTTTTTAATTGTTATTGCAGCTTTTGGAGGAGTGGCAGAAGCATCAAAATCAATGAAGACATGAATAGTTATTATTTCTCTTGTAAAAGTATATTGATAGTTTAAAAAGTGATGTTTCACTATTTTGAATGATATTGTTGAATATTACATTTTTTCTTAATATTGTATTTATTACACAATTGAAGATATTCTGCTACGATTGTCTATAAATTTCATGCTGAAAATGAATTCTCATTTACATTATAAGGCTAACATTTCGTGGCAAAATTTTCAATTAATAGCTATGATATTTTTGAATTCATGCTAAAAATACATATATTTGCCACACGAATGAGAACATGGATACACATTTTTATTTCCATAGCAAACAAAGAAAATCTTTTGCTACAATTTTATTCATCGTGACAGAAAAGTAAGGAATTTTAGCTATGAGTTTTCGAATTCGTAGCTAGACATATTCTCGCAATTACCACGTATGAAGAACATGACTGTAATTTTTTACTTTCCGTAGCAAATAAAGATTATTTTAACTATAATGCTATTTATTTCATGGCTAAAAGTGTGAATTCTTAGCTACAACATGAGAAAAATTGTGGCAAATACTTTAATTCATGGCTATGAATTTTTTAATTTGTAACTAAATATGAGTACTATTGCCACAAGACTAAGCTATAGAAACAACCATAAAATTTGAGTTTGCGTGGCAAACAAATTAAATCTTTTGCTACAACACAACATCTAGTGGCTACAATATGAAGATAGCTACAACTTTTGTTCATCGTGGCAAAAGAATAAAATCACTTGCTATAAGTATATTTTTCGTGGCAAAAAATTTCTATCATCGCAGCTACAACACAAAAAAAATTCGTAGCAATAAGTGTAAGTCCTTAGCCACGGACCATGTAAAGTTTGTAGCTAACTTTTAGCTACGCTACATTTTGCTACGAATGCTATGGAAAAAAATATTGTGGCTAAAGTGTTTAGCCACAAAAAATTTCATATTTAGTTTTATATCCCGTATTTTATGCGTTCGGATGAGTCGGGATTCAAGAAATTAGAGAAGGAGAAAAACAAAAGAAAGAAGAGCAAAGGAGACATGGCATTCGGCCATGTCCTCGAATTTTGTCCCTTTAAAATCTTCCTCCAAAAATTATTTTCTTGTGGTATTTCTACCAATTCAAGGGTCCTTTACAACTTGGTGTGGTTGTTTTGGGAGGAAGAGCATTTGTTTCTTCAAGTTGACAACTTGTTCAAGTGAAGAAGATAGGAGAAAAAGGTAAGAATCAATTCATTTTTCTTATGTTATGAAGGTTGGTTTATGTTGGAGTATGTAGAAATGAGTAGAAATTATGGAAATATGGAAGTTTGCAAAGTGGGTGTGTGTGTAGGTATGTAGGTGTGTGTGTGTGATGTTGTATAAATATGATAAGTTGAATTTTATGTTGTATTCTAGTTGTGGTTATGGTGGAATTCATATTGGAAATGGAAGTTGAATGAATTTGATGAAAGTTGAAAATATGGAGTGTGGCCGTGTGGTATAGGGTGAAGGATGGAAATGAATTAAATTTTGTTTAGTATGTTAGTTGTGTTGTTGTGACTCTTATAATGTGAAATGGAAGAAAATGGTTTAAGTTGGCATTGGAATGGAATGTAGGAAAATCTTGTCATTTTAGGATGATTTTATGACATTATGGAAATTAAGTGCTAAGGTGCAAATTATGATGATTGTGGATGAACTTGAAAGATGGAAATATGTTATGAATATGTATGTTGAAGATTAGAAGTTTTGGATGGATTATGGTTTTGGTGAAAAATTTGTATACTTTGTATATTTTGTGAATATTTTGTGGAAATGATATGAAATGATTTAGAATTGTATTGGAATGATCTTGATTAGTAAATGAATATGAGAATGTTGGTATTGAGTTGGAAATATGAAGTTAGAATGAAAGCTATTGCACTATGTTGGAAAGGAAACTAGTTATGCTATATTGTGTTTCATAATGATTGTTTGTGTTGTTGGGTTGTTGTTGTTGATTTGTTGGCCGAGTTCCATTCTCGGATTTTTGTGGTATTGTTGGCGAGATAGAATCTCGGGGAGGCTATATGTATAGGGGAAGTCTTTGCCGAAATTTCGGTAGCCAAACATGACCTTAAGTTGAACTCTTGGAAGCTACAACTCACAATTGGTAAACATGACCATTTGTAGATTTTGGAGAAAACGGGATTCGAATTTGGAGAAGCTTAAGGAGCGGAAAAGGTATGTAAGGCTTACCCTTCTCTCTCTTGGCATGTCCTAGATATATTAGGCTTGAATTTGGACCTCGGGGACAACTCTACTCTTCGGAATCCACGTACGAAGCCCTTTTTCTTTCGGTAGAATTGAATTAATTATCTTGCTAATGGTTGGAAAAGTTGTCTAAACACCTAGAACTTGAACCAATGGGACCCGACTATCTTAAAACTATCATGAATGATATTATGAAGTGTAAAATACGTAAATTGGGTATGCCACCTCATTTTGACCCAAAGTGGGCCCACAATCCGAGACCTATGTATATTGTTTTATTTGCCTCATTTCGTGCGATAAATAATGAGAACCTTTGGCTAATGTTCGAGTTTGTTATAAATATTTGGCAATTCGTATATAAGTATTCCGGTTGGACTAATCGATATAAACGCTTGTACGTATGATCCGATTTGAATATTTTGATATAAGCATTAGATGTAAGTATTTCGATATAAACGCATTACGATATAAAGCATCTATTCGATATATGTATGTTCGACATAAGTATTCGATCCAAGTATTCCGGTATAAGCAATCCGATATGATAACTCCGGTATGAGTATCACAGTATGAGTGTACGATACAAGTATTCCCGCCATAAGTATTTGGGTGTGAGTTTGTTGACACAATATTACGATATAGGTGTCTCTATAGGTCTTACGTTCTTCATATACGATCTCGGATCGCTTAAAAAGTCCGAAGAGGTTTTACGTATTTTAAAATGCTCATAACTTTCCGATACTAACTCGAAAGAACCCAAAACTTGTTACGATCCTCGATGTCGGTCGGTATACCTATCCATTGGTACGGATTTATGTGCATATGGTTTCTCACGACTCGCTCGTGCGAGCTCAATGTATACATTCCTGCGTCCGGGCCGGGATATTATCGTGCGCATGCTTCGTATATGTATCGTTCCGTTGCGTCCGGGCCGGGTTGTTATCGTGCTCTTATCTGCATTGTTCACCGCGTCCCTCATAGGCGGGCGGGGCTCTGTTTATGCATATGATATTATGATCGATAATGTGGGGACGGTGGCCGGGATGGCATATGATACGTACGTTCACCGCGTCCCGTACTAGAGGGCGGGTTCATTACCGCGTCCCTCGGCTGGAGGGCGGGATGCCTTTATCGACATATGCTTATGATATATGATGCGGTATGCATAATACGTAGTGCGAAAATAAGCATTTTGATATTCGGACACTACGATGACGATTTTGTAAAGTCGGACTTACGCATCCTCGATTTTGATGAAGGCTACTATTATGCCTCCATATTTCGATCTTGATTACGAATCGTGCGATATATCTCGTACGTCGACTCGATTCGAATACGTAAAACCGCGATTTCTGCGTATGTCGACTCCGTTACGGGTATGTTCGACATAGTTCGGTACGTTGATAGTTCGTCCGATATATGACCTCGTGCGAGCTTCATCGTTGCTCTCCGTCCCCGACGTATGACATCACCGGTGCGCTCTGTATTTTACGTACCTCTTCGGACATGCGATCGTAGTTGTAAAATAAGCATTTTAGTACTCGGGTGACTTACTTACCCTACATTACTCCTTCGATATATGAGACCGGGTATGTACGGTTTATGTACGAGAAATAGGCGTACGGCATTTTGACTAATGTACTAATCTTTTAGTCTGTTTGTTTCGGTTATGGTTCGGTTTTCTGTGTGCATGCCTTACATGCTCGGTACATTTTCCGTACGACCCCCTGTCTTGGAACACGTTTCATGCAGCGCGGAGTACTCCCCGGATTGAAGTCATTATAGAAGATGTTCCGGCGGAGATGGCAAGCTCGTCTTCACGGAGTCTTTGCAGGAGTCGAGTTTGTACATTATGATTTACCGGATACGTGTTAGAGACTTTGCGGGACGGCGTCGTGGGTGTTGGTTGTCGATGCGTAAGCGGCTCCATCCCCCGATACGTCATATGTGATTGGTTTTGTTTGACTACAGAATTTATGTAATTTGAAAGTAACGAAAAGAATTATTTCTGAAAGTTATATTTTGCATTTTATCTTTATTTGAAAAAAATTTATGTGCGTAATGAGAGTCTGTGGGTTCGCTCGGCTCCGGATGTGGGGTCGGGTGCCCATCACACCCTAATAAGGTTAGGGTGTGACATTTAGCTACAACATATTTTGTAGCAACACATGCCCCGTGTTGTAGTGAGCATCAGATGTTAACTTACGAAACTAGATAACCACAACATCTCTATTAATCTAAAATATCAAACATTGTAGTGTTTGAGTTAACCTTTGCCTGATCGACCTCTACGTACTTTGATGCTACACTGTGGGGGGTCTTCTTCCCTGTCCGCTTGGAGAACTGAAGGTCTGATGTGCTTCTAGAACTGAAGCATATTTCTTTGGGTGAAGGGTTTGGGTGACTGAGAAGGTGGATGGTTTTGGAGAAAAAGTTTTGTAAGTATTAATGAGATTTTAGCTCTTTGACTGAGAAGGTGGAAGGTCTAGCAGAATGTTTAGGAGGGAAACAATTTTAGCTCAACTTTTTTCTTTATATTTGGTTGTATTCTTATGCTATATGATACACTTCTTAGAATATTTTCATTTATATACCAGAAAATATTTTGAATTTTAAAATACAAAAGAAACTCAAATAATCTTGTAGGATTGTCTAGAAAAAATATTTGAAAAAATTAAAGCATTCAAATAATGATATTTACTTGAGAAATACACGAAAATAAATTATGGATAAAGGGTGTCTTTGGTACGACCAGAAAATATTTTCTTGGAAAATAAGTGGTTTTCCTACTCATTTTCTTGTGTTTGGTACGCAAATTGGAAAATGTCATTCATTTGCATATACTCAAATCAAAACTAGTTTTGGTGGCGGAGAATACGAGTTAGAAGGTGGGGTAGGCTACGGGGGAGAGCGTGGGGGGGGGGGGGGGGAGTTGGTGATAAACCAAAAAAACTTATAAAATCTTTAAAAAAAAAATTGAATTTGGAGTCCAACTTTTGGTGGTGGAGAGTACGGGTTGGGAGGTGGGGTAGGCTGCGGGGAAGGGGGGTGGGTCGAAGGTTGGTGTAATAAGCCAAAAAAAAAAACTTGTAAAAACTTTTCTTTTTTAAAATTAAATTTTTTACAGGGTGGTGGTGGTGGGGGTTGGTGTAATAAACAAAAAAAATACTTATAAAAACCCTTTTTTGGAAGGTGGTGGGGTGGTGAGGCAGCGTGGCGGGGGTCTGGGGGGGGGGGGGGATGGTGTAAAAAACTAAAAAAAAAAAACTTTTGTATAAATATTTTTTTGGAGGGGGGTGGGTTAGGTGTTTTGGCGGGGGAGGGGGGAGGAGGAGTCGGGGTGATGGGATGGGGTGTGAGGGAAGAAGGTTGGGTTTTTGTGTGTGTGTGTGGGGGGGGGGAGGGGGTGGGTTGGTTGGTTGTAATAAACCAAAAAAAGAAAAAAACTTATAAAAACTTTCTTTAAAAATCAAATTTTTTGGAGGGTGGTGGGGGCGCGGGGGGGGGGGGGGGGGGGAGGGTGGGGGTGTTGGTGTAACAAACCAAAAAACAAATACTTGTAAAAACATTTTTTTTTTAAATAATTTTTTTGGAGGGTGGTGTGGGGGGTGGGGTCGGGGGGGATGGGAAGGAGTCCCGAGGAGACGGTGGCAGTGGCGAATCCAGGATTTTAACTCACGGGGTTAAAAAAAAAATAAGAAAAGCTAAATATAAAAAATAATGTTGTTGGTGGGAATCGAACCTATAACACTAGAGACAATTTTGAACACCCAGGACCGCTTGAGCTAACCTTTTACATTTATTCAGGGTATTCAAAAGCTAATATATATATACATAAACACAAAAAATTTACCCTATATATACACTGTAAATTTTTGCCGAGGGTGTTCGGGTGAACACCCTCGGTTGGCTCTGCATCCGCCCCTGGGCGGTGGGGTGGGGTGTGGGGGGAAGGATGGTTGGGTTTCTGGGTGTGGAAATTTGGGGCATGCGCCGAGAGGGGAGGTGGGGTTGGGTTTATGGGTGTGGGGAGAGGGGGTTTTAGGGCGTGCGGGGGGAATACGGTGCGGGCGTGGGGGGGGGGGGGGGGGGGGGGGTTGGTTGAATTAAACCAAAAAAAAAAAAAAAAAACTTATAAAAACTTTCTAAAAAATCATTTTTTTAGGGTAGTGGGGGGCGGGCGGGGGGGGTGTTGGTGTAACAAACCGAAAAACAAATACTTGTAAAAACTTTTTAAAAAAAATTAATTTTTTTGGAGGATAGTGGGGGGGGGTGGGGATGGGGAGGAGTCCCGAGGGGGTGGTGGGGTAGGGTGTGGGGCGAAGAAGGGTTGGGTTTCTGGGTGTGGGGATTTGGGGCTGCGGCTGGGGTGGGGGGGGAGGGGAGGTGGGGTTGGGTTTATGGGTGTGGGGGAGGGGGTTTGGGGCGTGCGGGGGGAATACGGTGGGTGGGGGTGGTTGAATTAAACCCAAAAAAAAAAAAAAAGAAAAAAACCTTATAAAAACTTTCTAAAAAAATCAATTTTTTTGGGGGGTAGGGGTGGGTTGGTGTAATAAACCAAAAAACAAATACTTGTTAAAACTTTTTTTTTAAAAATAATTTTTTTGGAGGGTGGTTTGGGAGGGGGGGGGGGGGAGGGGTTTGAGGGGGGTGGGGTGTATAAAACCAAAAATAAAACTTTTAAAAACTTTAAAATTATTTTTTGGAGGGGATGGATTGGGTGTTTGGGGGGGGGGGGGGGGAGGGGGAGAGGGTGGGGGGTTAGGTTTGTGGGTGTGGGGTAGGGGGTTTGGGGCATGGTGGGGGTGGGTTGGGGAATGCGTTGATGTGTTTTTATTAATCCAAAAAATGTTTTCCCTCAAATTTTTATGGAAAACATTTTCTCTTATTTGGAGGAAAACATTTTCCAAAATCTTAAGTGCAACCAAACAGAGAAAATAGAAAAACATTTACCGGAAACATTTTCCGTCATACCAAACACACCTAATGTCGTGAAAGAAAATATTATTTAAACTATTTAGAAGATATGAAAAAATAAAATTCACAAGATAAGAAGTTCTATTTTAGTTAACCTGAATTTGACGATTGACGAACCTCCACAACGTGATGCAATTTCTGCAAATTTACCTTATTTTCTTTGAAATACTTGAAAATATTTTATTTTTTTAACCAATGAGTAATTCGATGTTTAAGTAAAATTTATCGTTAATATACCTTAACCAATCAGTAGTGACAGACCATGACTTATGGTGATTGCAATATAACGTCCTCTATTTTCTAAAAGCTGGATAAAGCAAAGTGTGATTGATGTCACCCAACATATCACCTTCACCTTACGTTAGCTTAAGGCATAGTAAACGATTAGAAAAAGGAGTATATATATGTAAAGTACTTGACTTCAGAGCGGGAAATCTTTCTACAAGTGAGCACCAAGTCAAATGTATTAAAAAATAAAAGGCTATACCTTTGCCAGGACAAAGAGGACTCTAAGACGGCCTCATAGGAGACATTGGAGTAAATTTCTTAACTGGACATATCCCCTTCACCATACCATTGTTTGCAACTTTGTTTTATATTTGACATATCAACTTTCTCTTTCTAAGATCATCAATATAAATTTTAATGCTTAATTTACTTTTATTTCATGTTTATTGTTCTTTGTTTCTACCATTTTCATGTTTTATGCTTAATTTGCTTTTATTTCAGGTTATTAGTGTCTTTTTACGTAATTGTTGAATTTTGGATATGCAATAATTAATTATCTCACTAACATATATGAATGAATAGGGGAAAATATTCCAAAGAATATAAATTTAAAGATAAGTTTGAAAGAAAAATTTCCATCTACTAAAAAACCACAAGTACTTCTGTAGGTAGTTTGCAGGTAACTCTCCAAGAAATAATACCTCAGGTCACATAATTCATTGGTAAATCTCCAAAGAAAAATATCCACAAATAAAGAAATCCTCAGGTAATTTTCCAAGTCGTAAAACCCTTACGTAAATTCTCAAGAAATAATTTTCAATTAAATTCACAGCAACAAAATTTGCAGGTCATTCCCCAGGGTCACAAAATCCCTAGGTGAATTCGCACTAATACCGAAACAATATAATTCCTAAAGTATTTTCCCAGGTAATAAAATTCTCAAGTAAATCCCTAGGTAAAATCCCACCAAAGCAATCCCCAAATATTTCCCCAGGTAATATAATTTCCAGGTAAATCCCCAAGAATAAATCCCCAGCTAAAATCGCACCAAGAGAATCCCTAGGTATTTCCCCATGTAATAAAATTCCCAGATAAATCCCCATAAAAATATCCCTAGGTAAATCCGTAGGGCGGATTTCCTGGGGATTTTCCTACTGATTGAGAAAGGGGAAAAAAATTATTTTTTTATTCATGTACCTACGGATACTGTACCTGCTGGAAAATATCCCTAGGTAATTTCCCAGGTAAAATTTTGCGCAAAATGGCGCCAACCTTACCTGCGGATTTTACTGCGAATATATTTTTTGCAAGTAATATATTCCAAAATTTTGGAATTTACGAATTTCACAGGAAAATCCGCATGTATTTGCTGCGAAAAAATTCCCCAGGTAATATCCCCATGTAATTCACAGTTTTCTTGTTGTGTTACAACTAGTTTTCTACCTATGCTCATGTCCTTATTTTTTATTTACGTGAGTGAAGAGGCATATGTATACCTGATGTAATGAGCCGATATTATTGTACGCTAAAAAAAATATTAAGTTCTATATAAAATATTTATATTCCGACGTTTTAAAACATGATTAATCTTCGGTCAAAATATGAAAAAAAAAAAACTTAAAGATAACAAGTTTCCAAACTTACTTAGATTTACTTTACAACCCCTAAAACGACGATCCAAACATATATGTATACTTGATGTAATGAGCCGACATTATTTTACGCTAAAAAAAATATGAAGTTCTATATAAAATATTTATATTCCGGTGTTTTGAATCGTGACTAATCTTCAGTACAGTACGGAAAAAAGCTTAATTTTGAGTTTGATTTACAAAGAACAAAGATGACAAGTTTCCAAGCAAACAAAACTTAAGATGACAAGTTTCCAAGCAAACAAAACTTACTTCGGGACACTTTACAACCCCTAAAACGACGATCCAAACCTTTAGGTATACTTGATGTAATGAGCCGACGTTATTGTACGCAAAAAAATATATTAAGTTCTATATAACATATTGATATTTCGGGGTTTTGAAATATGACTAATCTTTGCCCAAAGTATGGAAAAACGTGATTTTGATAGCTTAAAAAAAGAAAAGAAAAAAAAAAGACATCCTATTTCACAGATTTTGTGCGTGAAGCCTACTTTGGTTCTTTTTTTTTTTAATGGGTTAGTTTGGTTCAAAAAAAAAAAATTGGGTTAAAAAAGTTCCGGACTCAACAAGCGGGGAATGGGAAAAAAAAAGGAAAATGACATCCCCTATATACATATATATATTGGATCAAGCACCTTTAAAGATTATTTGATACTTTAATAAATAATGGTGAGATTCGAATCGAGAATATTTATCTGATCTGATACCATAATAGAGAATGTGATGGATGGTTTTATTTAAAATTTTATGTTATTGGAGAAATTATGTTTTTATTTACTTAATTATATATGTTGTAGAGTTGCTTGCTATGCCGGCTAGCAGACGTCTGGAATTTTTTGAAATAGTATCAACTAACAGTTTGATTGACGGGTCAGTACAAGATCTTCATGAATCTAGTTTAGCAATCTAACACTTATATATTGCGTTGCTCTCAACCATTTGAATTAATAGTATAGAGTTATAATTATTTTATGTCAATAAAGAATTTGAAGTATGAAATCGAATAATTTGGCCTGAATCTAATTATTAGGCAATATTCTTCAATCTAATCATGGTCTATAATCTCATTAAGAATACATAAGAGGCCTACATAAGAAAAGAAACTGCATTTTCGGCCACAACAGAATTGTATGGAAAGAGCAATAATATATACATTAACACAGAAAAAAATAAGGATCTCTAACTGTTATATATTTTATTGATATTCTCCATGAAATGAAGTTAAAATATCTTTGGTCATTTATACATCTATGAGGAGGTTGGTGGCATGGAGATAAAAATAATTGAAATGAATCAAATTTTCAAGCAGGATTTTTTTGGTTATTTCCATCTTTAAGTTGACTCTATGCATGTGCCTCAAAATAAAATCTACATTATATTACTTGGTATGCTTCCCATTATTATCTATTACGAGATATAATCGTATACTTGATAAGGTCCTTCCATATTGATGATTCATTGCAAATCTGCACAAATTGATTTCATAGACAAACTGAACACCAAATGGAAACGTTGATGAATCATTTTGGCAAATTAGCCGAGTATTAGTCCTTCGGATTGAGAAATTTATTATTGTGAGTCACATAATCAACGCTACTTATGTGAGACTATTTTACTATTTAACAAGTGGACACTTTCTTGTTTTAAGTAGGGGTGTCAATGGTACGGTTGGGGCGGTTATTCTATAAAATTTATACCATATCAATTTTTCTGTTATTTGATTTTGTAGAACCAAAATTAGACTTTTCGAAACCGTCCCATCATCTCGGTTTCTCTTAGGTATCGGTACGGTTTGGTTAATTTTCGTTTTTTTTTTAGAAAAAGAACATCATGTTATAGTCACTAGTAAGAGCTAAAGACACGATATCATGCATACTTCTATAGGACTTTGGCAAAAATTCTGTAAACATTTTTACTATCTAAAGGGTGATGAGAAAGCATAAAAGACGACAAAAATAAAGATCCCACTATTTTACGATAGTGTAAAACAATGTTATGCAAAGACAAAAAGTACTAAATTAGATCGCACGAGGGGGAAAAAGTCAATCAAGATGGGACTTAAGGAAGAGTCTACTAAGATCAAGTATCCAATAAGATAAAATTTAAAATCATGTGAGAAGAAATTATCTAATACTTTGTAGCTTTCTATCAAAGATCGTTGGAATACCTTGTAGCTTATAAGCTAATTACTACTCGAGATGCTAGAACTAATTTAATTTCAATAGAAGTAGCATAATAGGCTCAACGTTGGAACTTTAGGTGTTAATTATGTTGCCTACTTGTAGTCTTTTTCATCATCCCGAACCCAAGGCGAAAATTTTAATATTTTATTATATTTAAATTTAATATATTGAATATTTTATTATATTTAAATTTAATACATAGAATATATTTTACACATAAAAACTTATTCGGTACGGTTAGGTATATTTTCGGTTTATTTTTATAAAATTAAAAACCGACCTAATTATTCGGTACAATTATAAATTTATATAAAAATCATCGATTTTATTTTAAAAAAAAAAAAAAACTTAAAAATCGGTTCGGTACGGTTCGATTAAGTCGGTTTTTTGAAAACCATTGACACCCCTAGTTTTAAGCATAAACAAGAAGGGCAATGAGAATCTTTCCCTTAATTAAAATGCTTAGCTAAAAATTTAAAAAAAAAAAAAACTTAAAATATCTTCAAAATCAACGATCAGAGAATGGTAAATATATATATAATCAATATCCATTATACTAATGGAGGAATGAACTTCTCTATTTAATTAGTCTTAAAATCCCAGAATTTTGATATTATAAATGATATTGCCTTTTTTGTTTATGCTTAAACCAAGCAGGTGTTTACTTGTCAAGTAGTAAAGTAGGCTCACACAAGTATTGTTTTTTATGTGACTCACAAAATAAAATTTCTCCGTAGGATTAATTATTGATACTCATCCTGTTTTATTTGATGTGACACTATTTTATTTCAACAAAAAAGAATCACCGATATTTGAAAATAATTTAACTTTATACTTTCCATTTTATCTTTATTGACAAGTTTTTATATCCACATAAACGTATATAACATGTTTATGATGATAAGTTTCAACAACCTTCTTTTATTTCTTAATTAGTCCCTCTGTCACAAAGAAATTGTCATGTTCGCCTATCGATTGTTAATTTGACTAATCTTCGAAACTAAATTAGATTAGATTAATTTAATCTTTTAAAACTAAAATTTAGATATTCAAACACTATACGAAAAGGCTATAAGTTGCAATTTTTTCTCATATGAACATGGTGAAAAAATATATCTTAAAATATTATCAAAGTTCATGTAGTTTGATCTTCAAAAAGTGAAATGTGACAAGTATTTTGGAATGAGGGAGTAACTCCGTACCTAATTAAATACTTTTGCATAAATAAAATGGAGGGAGTGTTGCATTTGTCCTTAGAAATTTCAATGAAAAGAATTTCCCTGTATTAAGGTACTCGAACAATTACCTTTTGGATAGCAAAAACATAAGAGCTTAAAGCATTGTATTTTTATCAACAAGCATGTTGCTGATCCATTTGCTTCGGAAGCATGTTCAAACATTTTTGGGACACGAATAGATTTGATTAATAGAGTTGTTTTTGGTCCAGACGTGGATCTCTAACATCAGATTTTGACAGTAAACATTTTATCCTGACAAAAATTCAGGTACAAAACAACTAAATTAAGGGGTCGACACACATGACAAGAAAAAGCTAGCTAGCTGTACATATCGACAAAATCATCCTTAAAATAAACGAACCTTCTCTTTTCAGCCAAAGCTTTGGGATTATTTGTAGAAGTAATTAAGTATGGGTTAAATTCTGTGTACTAATGGTATATAAATAATTTTACACTCACTATTAGAAATAGAGGTTTTTCCCACCAATATTCAGTGAAAAATTTATGTTATAAAACATGATTTTACCACTTCATTCCCACCGACCCAACTCATTGGGAAAACGCACGGTGGGAAACAGGTTCCCACTGAATCGTTGGGAAACCTCTTGATTTTTCCGTGTGAAAACACTACTATTTAGATTACCTAAATTAATGGGAATAGCCACTAAATTAAACATTTTTCAGTGGGAAAATAGTAGTATTTTTTTCTAGTAGTGACAGTTAGGTTAAGTTTTTTTTTTTTTTTTTTTTTTTGGTTTCCCACCCGATGTCCGGTACTCACATTGGAGCCCGACTATATTCAAATTCGCACCGCGTAGGACTCTATTCGGAGGGAAGCGCTGCCTACCAAAGATTCTTCCATACCCAGGGCTCCAGGGGCGGACCCACATGTAAGAATTTGGTGCTCAAGCACCCATTGAATAAAATCATTGTATGTGTAGTTATATAGAAAATTTAAGCAAATCCATTATAATATGTCAAGAAGCACCCAGCAAACGAAAGGTGTAATGGGTGCTTTGGTTAAGAAATGGTATTGGAGGCTTTTTTATGAGGTGAGGTTGAGAGTTCGAAACTCATCCACCTTTTTGAATCCGATACTACTTTTTTTTAATTTCTAATTTAGACTACTTTTCGCTGAATTTTGTTTTACCCTCCCCTTTTAATTTTTTTTTTTTTTTACCTTATTCTCTGTAGCAAAGAAAGGGGGAAGGAAAAAGATTCCAAAGTTCGATCCTTCTAAATACCAAAATTCACCAATTTTTTTTCTTTTCATCACAATTTCACAGCGCCAATTATATTAATATGACTTTTCTCATTAATTTTGTTTTTACCATAGTGTTCAAATAGTTGTGCACTTCTATTATGTGATTGGTAGTAACTACATGTCAAAAAAGTTAAGCACCCACGAATTCAAAATTCTGGATCCGCCACTGCAGGGCTCGAACTCGAGACCTCTAATTAAGGGAGGAGCAGCCCCATCTGTTGCACCACATCCTTTGGTGGTGACAGGTTAAGTTAACTTAAGATGAAGTGAAATTCTTCATATATAAAAGTCTAATATAATAATCTGGAAAGTACAAATTGATGTAATAGCACCAATAGTGTCAACATTTTATACAGTGCTATCAGCATAAGAATGACCTTTTATAACTTACTAGTATTCATATCCGCGCGTTGCGCGAAGCATATTAAGTATAATTCATCATAAGAAATTGTAACTTGAAAAATACAATAGACACAAAGGAGCATGAAAGAATTATAATATATATGTACATAATCGACATTCATCGTATGTTTCAAACAAAGATAAATAATTTATCAAGAATGAGTATAACATAATAATTGTACTTTGAACTAAATTAAAGGATAGGTTCTTTAGATGTAGATGCTAGTAAATTAATATTATCCTTGTAATCTTCCCATTAATTGTGCAACAACTAGCTTCAAACACTTTGTACTGATAATGGAAAAGAAGCATAAACAAAAGGGATGATTAGATATGAAGAGTGGACGATAAAATTATTAAGAAAAAACATGACATCGAAGCTGCTTTTGCTGCAGCTTACCACCACATAATCATCAAATATATTCCATTCAATTGAAAATTTAAATTTTATCTTAACGACCCCTCATATCATGTCTCCTTGTTATTTCAAAATTGGTACATTTTGCTTTACCCTGTCATGTGTTGTTGTCCAATAAAAGACATACATGCAATCATAAATTTTTGAAATAAGTAAGTATTTCAAAGAGACAAAAATTAGAGCAAGCGGAATAAGATAACAGGAAAAAAGGTTTTTATTTGTGCAGTGCTTTAAGGATAGTGAATAATGATATTTAAATTTAAAACCTTACATTTTAATTTAATTCGATAGTTGACCTAAAACATTTAAAAATAATAAATCATAGAAAATTTTTGCTTTATATGTGAGCACATACATACCTTAATCATGCTTATTAGATTTATGAATCATTGTGAAATGTTAATGAGTTGCAATTTAAATATATAATACTTGAATAGTGTAAAATATCATCATATCTTTATCCAACACAGGATTAGCACAAGGAATCATAAACTAAAAAGAAACAAATCTAATATGACTATAGATAATTCAAAAACTCTATTTATTCAAATAAATATTATCCTTTTATTTTCTAGATAGAGCCCACATTTTTTGAAAGTATCCCATTCTTCCAAATTAGAATAACCACGGTAATTTTGTTAGAATTGATATACCCAAATAACAAAATATTTATCATATATTCCATTGTTACACTAAAATGGAGGTATAAATCAAACCGGTATAAATAAAAAAAAACATGAAGACAAATGATTATTGTTCATATATAAACTATATGGTGAGAGATCTTATATTAATTAACAATCATTTATTTCTAAATTTTCTTTAAAAAAAAAAAAAAAAAAAAGAGATGGAAAACCTTTTCTTGGCAACAACTTTTAGTCTTTTCCATGCGAGACCTTTGCCGAAGCGGCAATATTTGATGCAGTTTCCTCTGCTACTTATGAGACATCTATCAAAAAATTTAGTCACTCCTGTTATTGTATACGTTGAGTTTTTTAAGGACTTACATGAAAACTAAAATTATTCAAAAGAAAAGGCACCAAATACATAATTGAAAGCACAAAAAGAAAGCGGAAAACGTCTAGACATGTCGACAAAATTTCACCTTTTCTTGGAGTCTTTTAAATTGCTCCACGTGACCTCCCGCATTCTGCTTTGAAGATGACTTGGGCATCATTATATTTCATTTATCTTTTCATGATTAAGTGCATAGATTGTTCTGTTATATCCGCATCAGCAGATGACTCTCTCAATGTAACTAAGTGATAGTGGTATTGTGTCCACTGTTGACATCTTTGGGGGTTGATTTTGATTTCTCTTGTCCTGATTGGTGATCGTTTTTTGATTGATGGGCAGTGTTTAAGAGTCCTTTTGGGGGAGAGAGTACCATGGAAGGGAAATCTAATGCGAGGATATGTGTTTTCTTTCGGTTTTAATTTATTTTGTAAAGGAAGTTATTGAACAGTTACCTAATTTTTTGGGATCCAACACTACCCATCGTTTGATGAACGAATAAAACACTACCCATCAACTAACTCAAAATTTAGAAATTAACTGCAGTTACACAGAGTTCTGAATGGGTAGGATTTTTTTTTTTTTTTTGGGTATTTAAAACTGAAATTTTATATGGATGACACTTGTCATCATATCATACTTTTGCCTCTCCTATTATATATAGATAGATTGAAATGTACTAGTTATAGATAAAAAATTACATTATTTGTATACATAAATCACTAAATATAGGGCTCATTAGTTTTGGAGAAGGCAAGACATAACCAATTTTATATAGTGGTATGGCGATCATGTGGGTTTCACATGAGTAAGTCCATACAGAGGAACAGCGAAACACCTGCACCATCAATTTCCCATTGAAGTGTAAACAAGTTGGGTATTTGTGTTTTCCCCTCCTACTTCATACAAGGAACAGCTCGGTATGCTCTCTTTACACAATGTAGTCTAATTCAGCTTAATGAAAATTTGTCGCACCTTATCAATTACCTCTCTTTGACCCCACTTTCCATACGACACTTAGAAAGAAAATAGTTCTTGTCCCATGTCACTTCATGCACTTGAGGAAAGAAACCATTTTTTGTATCTTTAGCCATGAAGGGAAACTCTTGTCTGAGGATGTTGTACTAGAATTCTGTTCACAATTGTCGATAATATCCGAGGTTGTTCATGTCTGTGGTGAATATGGTAACTAACTTGTTATAATCGGTTAAACTAGATGTAGTGTAAAAAACTTTCTCCAAATAGAAAATAATGTTATACTACTATTTCAAGAATCAAATTTGAAAGAAGCTTTTTCATGGACGATGAATCTTTGAGTTTACTTCAATATTTGGAAATTAGCTTTTCATATTAAACCATGTTGAGGTCTGCAAACAATTCTGTTGACTGCAAATTAAAAGTGATTATATCCCTTGACTGCAACTAGGTATTCAAAGAAGATCTGAAACAAAAAATGTTCACCACCTGCCAAATATCAGCATATTCGCAAAATCAGGCACTTTCTGTCTTTTTACACTACGCAAGTTGCCCGACAAATCAGCAAGCAATCACCAACTCTGTGTTCTTTGTAATTCCATAGTCTCCAAGACAACGTGTCAAGGTATTCAAAGAAGATCTGAAACAAAAAATGTTCACCACCTGCCAAATATCAGCATATTCGCAAAATCAGGCACTTTCTGTCTTTTTACACTACGCAAGTTGCCCGACAAATCAGCAAGCAATCACCAACTCTGTGTTCTTTGTAATTCCATAGTCTCCAAGACAACGTAAGCTGTCCAAAAGCACGCCACCTAGTAATAGTTCCTTCACATGTAGTTTTAGATCGTTCCTGATCAACATTTTCAAATGAGCAACGGAGGTAGTACTGGAAACCACACCTGTAATCTTACATAACTTAATCTGTTGGTAACTCTTAATGTTAGATAATGGTCTTTTCTGGATGGTTGGTGTAGGAATGTTATGAAAATCCAAAACGACATTTGAGTGCATTCTAATATTGTAGCTAGATAAATCCCGGGAATCAGCTAGATATTTTCCCTCAAACACAAGCTTTTGCAGATGAACTGGTATTCTTAGCTTCTTTAGAAGCATGCCCTTCACATTCTTGACTAACTCGTGCCTGTGCACGTCTAGTGTTTTACTTCCACCACTCGTCTTGATTAAGATCTGTATTGTTCCACGCTTCAACTGTAAGATGGAGTCTTCCTTAATATCATACTGATATAATACCTTCAAATCTTCCAATTTCTGTTTCCCCAAGTATAGATCCATAGCATCTATCGAGCAACAAACTGTGCTCTCTATACCTGTTTTAACATCGCGAAGAGTTAAGGCAGCTTCGACTTCTATTTGTACAATTTCCTGTGTTGGCATTACCACTGAAATAATCAACTTGTCTCTAGGATTGAAAACCATATGAAGCGTTGATCCAAGATCGATTTTAAAAAAAGCTAAGGTTTTGTCATCTTCAAGAAACTTTCCACCATGAATAAGAGAGAAATCGTTTGTTTTAGTCCTTCTTTGGCCCCGATCCTATATTTGACGTCCTGGATAATGTCGTTAATCCTTGAATAAACCGTAATTGCACCTTCAGCATAGGGTCTCTTCACCAAAAATATTCTCGGGAATGAATTGTCGACACAAGCATGAAGGGTGGAGTTCTTGATAATGCCATAATCGACTAGCTTTTGTTCATCCATTAGCCGAATGCCTTTTGAAATTAGCTGCTGAAGACATTCCGGTATGCCCTCCTTATCATGTAATAAAGCTTTGACACATTTCCAATACTATCTGATTCTTTAACTTTTAAAGCGACTGTCTTAGTGACCTTCAAGTATATAGTTATCTGCAAGAGCAAGAAAACAGGGTCCATAATGGTGTAATTTTCACAAGAAAAATAAAAACTTACGCGTTAACATGTATTGATGTGCTGCAAAATCTATAATAGATGCATTCTAGTTTCAGTACAAGAAAGTTACTTAAACTGTGCTGACAATCATAAGCACCAGCCATCTAAATCACTCTAAAGCACAGACGAGAAGATCGGAGAACGCAATTTTTAAGGTAAAAATCATGCCGTCAACAATGCAAACTTTTCCCTAAGAAAGTTTAGAACAGTTAACATGTGAAGTTTATATTGTGTCTTGTTTTTATCAGTATACCAACAGATAGTCATTCAACGCACGGAAAAAAAAAAACATCATCCGGCTCACTCCTTATAGTCAATAGTCCCTAAAATAGCCACTTGAAACAAACTATACGAAGTATATAAATGTGATTCAGGAATCAACTGCTTCTCATTGGGATCAGTCAGCATGCCATTGTTTTCAAGCGCACAATTCACCAAAGGCATAGCTTTGTATATGAAGCGGTAACCCCTTGCTTCGCGTTGCATGAAAAAATCGGTACTATAATAATCAAATTTCGAGTAAACTATAATATATGAATTTAGTACTATAATAATAAAATTTCAACTAAACTAACCAATTTAAGGAGAATTATGAAAAACCCTAGCCTTCCACCGACTCTGCGCTCCCCACTCTGCATCATAGTATAGAATAGTATAGTATACATCTGCCACATTAACGACTCAAGGAGGCTCATTCTTCTCCAACCAGAACCCCTCAGGGTCACCCCAAAAAATTAGGGATAGCAATGGAACAGTGTGGGCACAAGGCAAGGAAGGGAAAAGACTTAACAGGCCAGCACAAAAAGGGTCAAATTTACCTCTAATACTTTAAACTTTTCACCCCTACCCCTACCCCTACCGTTATCAAACTTTGCAAAAATATATATATATATATATATACCGGCCTGCTTGTGGCTTGCCATGTCAGCCACACAGGCAGTACCAGGTCAAGCATGCCACGTGGAAAAATATATATTTTTTAAAAAATAAAAAAAGTATTTGTATAATTCTTTTTAAAATAGTATGTTTTGTATAGGGACCTATCATCATTTTGTGAGGTACTCACAATCTTTAGCCCAAGGGACCTATCATCATTTTGTCTTCTCTATACCATGATTTTTCTGTTCAAATTTACTATATTTTCTTCATTTATATAGTAGAATGAATTAAAATGTAGGGGAAAAAATTAATGCCTAATAACTAAATATTTGATAAATAATTGAATTCCCTATGAGGAGATATTGAATTTTCGGAAGGATAAAGTACGTATATATACATATTAAGGAGAAATATTTACGAAACGTGACGATAGTTAACATTACAAATCCTATAAAAAAACATACTTTTTAAAAAAGAATTATACAAATACTTTTTTTATATATATATTTTCTAAAAAATAATTTTTTTATTTCTTTAAAAAAATCAATTTTTTTTTATTTTAAAAAAAATAATTTTTTAAAAATATATATATATTCCACATGGCATCTTGATTTGCCCAAGTGGTGACATGGCAAGCCACAGGCGACCGGTAATAAAGATGTCGTGGGGGCTGGGGATATTTTTGCAAAGTTTGGTAACGATAGGAGTAGAGGTGAAAAGTTTAAAGTATTAGGGGTAAATTTGCCCCTTAGTTCAAAGTACAGGGGTAAATTTGATAGTTGAGCTATTCACTCCCTTTGCCAGTTTACATTTTTTTGAATACCCTTGTTAGAATCTAAGTTGCTCTAACTCGGATGCGGGTGTCCGATACGGGTGCAGATCTAATCGTTCATGATCTATATTTTAAGATTCGGGGGTACAGATCTAGGTATGGATACAGGTGTGGGGATTCGGCTAGAAATCATTCAAATATCTATAAATAGAGCTATATATCTAAATTATGAGACGTTACGTGGAAAACTTACAAGGTATTCCGAGGAGAAAATATCGATCAAGAGGAGAATCCATGAAGGAGATAAAAGGAAAAAGATTGACTTATAAATTTCTTTTAATTTCACCTTAGCTTTTGT
Source organism: Lycium ferocissimum (assembly GCF_029784015.1). Classification (NCBI taxonomy): domain Eukaryota; kingdom Viridiplantae; phylum Streptophyta; class Magnoliopsida; order Solanales; family Solanaceae; genus Lycium; species Lycium ferocissimum. The sequence continues at coordinate 38,592,220 of NC_081343.1, forward strand.
TTTGATTACATAAACCATTGTATATGTCCCGAATTTCTCCGTTGATTTTGGTCCAAGTACCCAAAATCAGTTGAAAGAATCTGGTATAGATCCCACACCACACCCATGTCGAGTGGACACGGGTGCGGCACTGAAAGTGAAGAGTCCGAGTAACTTAGGTTTAAAATTTCTGGCTCCGCGGCCATCATCGAGAGCCAGGGAAGACTACGATCTTATCAAATATGGACATGCGGGTGGGACATGGCAAAGATGCTAAGCCTCGGGAACCATCTCGTATCCGGAACTCACTGGCCCAACTAATCCAAATTCGTGCCGCATAGAGTTACTCTGAGGTGTAGCGGTCCCTACCGTGGTGTCTCCATTCCTAGGGCTCGAACCTGACTAAGCGGGATAGGTTAAAATTGTGGCAAAGACTTAACACACCCTTCCCCACCCCGCCCTCATGCCTTGTCACTACCAAAACGAAAAGCCAGTACTGGAAAGAATTAAAAAAAAAAAGTCAAGTGCACAAGTGAGAAATCAATCTACAAAGGCTCCATAAACGAGTAACGAAACTATTTGCGGGTTTTAACTGAGAAATCAATTAAAACGTTATAAAAAAAACTAAGACGTCCTTCATAATACTTGTATGATTTCATCAACTATGATAAAGAATATACACAAATAGAAGAAGAAGAAGAAAAAAAACATAAAATTGAGATTTCCAAATAACCAAAAAATTGAGGCTGTATAGTAGGGCTCAAACCAGAGAGCTCTGATTAAGGACGAATGAGTACATGGACATATGTACAAAGAATTTAAACAGATTCTACACAACAAAGAGATCGATGAGCATAACAAACTAACATCCTCTTCTTCTTCTTCAGTTTCATCTATTCTCGTGCATTCGTGCTCTGCTCCATCGACCCTTTGCAAAGCTTGAACGCTCCCTTTGTGACTCTATATACCTGTGCTATGATTTTCAAAAAGAGATACTCGTTCATATAGAGTATGTTGCACTTAAGGCCTTTTTTTTTTGGGCGTACATAACCACTCACCTTTTGGGCCGGGGCAAATTTAGCCTATAAAAATATGCTTCTTCAACCCGTTTAAATTAATGATTTACTCATTTATTAATTCAGGATAAGAAATTACATTAATGGCTTTGGAAATGAGTGGTGTTAAACTTTTTACCCTGCTTTCCCATGGGCAAACCATCAAGGTCAAAAGTCAAAACATGTTAAATTTGAAGTTTTGCTCGTGACAATCAAAAGTACAATAACACCCACCTTCGACGTCATTCTTGTATATCACCCCGTGAAACAACAACATACCTAGTGTAATTCAACAAGTGGGGTATGGGGTGGGTGGTGTGTACGCATACTTTACCCCTACCTTATGAAGGTAGAGAGGTAGTTTCCGATAGACCCTCAGCTCAAGTAAAACATTTCAAAGTAGGTTTGAAAAGGGAATACAGTAGTGAAGAAGCCATGTTGAAAATAATGGGGTCTGGGGTAGGTAATGTAATTCAACAAGTGGGGTCTGGGGTGGGTGGTGTGTACACATACCTTACCCCTACCTTATGAAGGGAGAGAGGTAGTTTCCGATAGACTCTCAGCTCAAGTAAAACATTTCAAAGTAGGTTTGAAAAGGGAATATAGTAGTGAAGAAGCCATATTGAAAATAATGGAGAAAAGAACAATAATAACAATAGATAATACATAATTGAACCAAAGGAAAACTTAACAATGCTCGACTGCCTAATAACCTTCTACCCTAATCTTCGGCCTCAATATGCTCCTATCTAGGGTCATCTCTTCGGTAAGTTACAGGTGTGTCATATCTTGTCTAATCACCCATCTCCAATACTGCTTCGACTTACTAATATCTCTCGTCAGACCCACCATAGTCAATCTCTCACACCTCCTCACTAGGGCATCTGTGCATCTCTTTTTCACATGTTCGAACCATCTCAGTCTCGTTTCCTTCATCTTGTCCACCATGGAGGTCACTCCCATCTTGCCCCGAATATCTTCATTCGTAATCGTATCTCTCCTAGTATGTCCATACATCTATCTTAGCATCCTCATTTCCACTACTTTCATCTTCTGGATGTGAAAGTTCTTGACTGGCTAACTCTCGCCCTGTACGACATAACTGGTCTAACAACCACTTTATAAAACTTACCTTTTAGTTTTGGTGACACATTCTTACCACACAAGAAACCAGATGCAAGCCTCGATTTAATCCACTCGCTCCAATATGATATGTAACGCCATCGTCAATCTCCAGATGACTTGTGTATCAATTCTTACTAGGGAGATGAGGCAAGGAGCGGATCAAGGAAAGACCTGCCAAGAATTCGATGTTCGATGATGGCCCCCTGACAGGATAGGTGAGAAGTCACTCTGGATATTCTTTTTTTGGGCTACAACTTCGTCAATCCGACACATCAGCTTCATGATTTACGACACTAAACCTTCACTTCAAATATTTTATCTTATTCTTGCTCAACATGAACCCATTTGACTCTAAGGTGCTATCTCCAAATCTCCAGCCTATTGTTAACTCTACATTGTGTCTCGTTAATCAATACTACGTCATCTGCAAATAGCATCTACCATGAAAACTCTCCTTGGATATGTCGAGTCATATCACCAAGGCAAATAAAAACAGGCTAAGAGTTGATCCATGGTGTAACCCCATCACGACTAGGAAGAGTTCTTAGCCTCCTCCCACTGTCCTTATTCGGTCTCGGCTCCTTCGTAAATGTCCTTAATCGCTATAATGTATGCTACAGGTACACCTCCATCCACCAAAGCTCTCTACAGACCCCCTTAGGGACTTTCTCATATATTCTTTTCTAGGTCGTTGAACAACATATGTAAGTGTCTCTTCATCTCCCTATACTGCTCCACCAATCTCTTTACAAGATGAAAGACCTGTGTAGTTGATCTTTCCGGCATGAATCTAAATTGATTTTCTGTAATAGACACACCCTTCCTCACTCTCATATACACCACCCTGTCCAAAACTTTCAAAGTGTGATAGCAGCTTGATACCCTTATAATTGTTGTAATTTTGAATATCGTCCTTGTTTTTGTACAACGAGATCATCGTACTTCACCTATATTCTTTGGGAAATTTTGTTGTCCTAAAAATGACGTTAAACAACCCAGTCAACCACTTCATAGCTGCCTTGTTTGCGCTCTTTCAAAATTTCACTAGGATCTCCAGCCTGGTCAACCTTTCTCTTCTCATCCTATGAATATCCTCCTTAACCTCCTCAAAATTTATACCCTTACAATACCCAAAATCTCGACTACTCTCAAAGTGTTCTATATCACCCTAACACAATGTTCTTGTCTCCTTTTTTATTCAAGAGTTTATAGAAGTATGTTTGTCATCTTCATTTAATGCGTGCCTCTTTCACTAATACTTGGCCTTCCTCGTCTTTAATGCACTTCATTTTGTCCAGCTCACGGGCATTCCTCCCTCTCGACTAGTCGAGCCTCTACAACTTCTTATCCTCACCTTTATCCTGTAGTTTTCATACAATCATCTAAAAGTTGTCTTTTTAGCCGTTGTAACCGCTAACTTCGCTCCCTTCTTCGTCGTCGTATACCTCTCTCTATTTGTCCTCTTTTTCTCCTGGTCTTTGATCTCCACCAACTACATATAAACAACTTTCTTGGCTTTCACTTTCCCTTGGACCGCTCTATTCCATCACCAGTCCTCTCGATATCCACCAATGTTGTCTCTCAAGACCCCCAACACCTCTTTAGGTGCTTTCCTAATGCAATTAGTTGTTCTATCCCACATACTGTTAGCATCCTCACTACTCCCCAAGCCCTCGTAGTCATCAAATTCTTCCCCGTCTCCTAAACTCTGGCAGTAGTCAAGCCACCCCAAATTCATCCTAAGAAACCTTGTCAAAAATATTTAAATTTTTGTTTTGTTTTGTATGTTAGATATAGCATAATAAAGGGGAAAATATATTTCATTATTAAATGAATTATAAGAAAGAAACAATAAAATTAGAAGTTGAAAAGAGTTTTTGGGGGGGGGGGGGGGGGGTGGTGGTTACGATCCACGTATTGTTTAGTCCATTTTGACCCAATCCATCTTAGTACAAGTAACATTTAGGCAGGTTAATGATCCGCCCATTTATTAACATAATTCATTTTGACTTAGCCATTTGAAACCCTTACTTTTGCGATAACGAACCCTAAATTGACCATCCGATAAAATTAGAATGATACAAAATTATGGAATTATAAAAAAAAGTTCATAAATAAATTAACATAGTTTGCATAAATCATTCAAGGCATTTCTCTTCTTTTTTTTGGTGGACTCAAACATACTGTTTCTTCAAGGAAGCTATTTATTTGAAAATTCAGTTAAAGATGATTCCATTGCTATGACTTGAATTTATATAACTCAACCATGTGGATAATAAATTGGGAATGGGCGAAAATGTACTATTATTATTTTTAAATTGACATACATTTCTTGTTTTTCTTGATTGTTATACAATATTAGTATGTTTCGAATTTATAACAATGGAAGCACAATATTTAAAAAATTGGTTCTTGAATTTTGAATATGAAAAGTGATTTTAAATCAAATGGTGTTCTTGACAAAGCTTGAAAACATTGGCAAATCACTATTATTGCAAATATGCTTGTTAGATTTGTTATTGTTTTGGCAAGTTGATGATTGCAGTTTGTTCTTTATGATATTTAGAACTTATGTTTCAAATTTGAGCACATTTGAAGTAGATTTGGGTGTTGAATCATGTGTTTTATTGTTAAAACTCAAAAGAACAAGTTGTTTCTAGGAAAAAATTTGCTCACCTGAACTTTATGCAAAAATGGCCGAAGTAATGTCATATATGTGCGTGAACTTTCATGCAAAAATGTCTGAAGTTCTTCCATATATTTGCCTATAAACTCGATTTGAAAATGTCGAAGTTATCCTTAACAAACCAAGGAAAATTTCAGGACAAATATTCAAAATTTGCCTTGACAAAGCTATACTTGAGACAAAAAGGTCTGCATTTGTCAAATTTCAGCCACGAATGTTTGCAACTTTAATCCCGTTATGTCTAAAATTGTTCCAAAATAGATAAATTTACAATAAAAATCCAATTTTGGCTACAACTTAAACAAGGATCCTAAATTCTGGTACTTGTACACTTCGGCTGAATTAAGGAGTGGTATGAAAAAGAAGCCCAATCCATCCAATGCCTAGTCTACCTAAGCCCATTAATTATCGGGTCATTTGCATGATCGCCTTCAAAGGCACTGGTCTTTAATTTTTTTCCCTCAAATTGGAGAATTTTTTTCCCTCAAGTTGGAGGTCTTTAATTTTTGGCCATCGCTAAAATTTTTTTTGTTTCGGGTTCGAACTCCCACTCAGTCAAAAAAATTTTTAAAAAAAATCGCAAGGTAGAGTTTGGATTCGTCAGGCAGAATTTTGCATGCAAAACTCTACCTCAGGCAGAGTTTCAAACTCTACCTTAAGTTAGAGTTTTGCCTTCAGGCATAAGGCAAAACTCTGCCTTAAGGCAATTTTTTTTTTACTTAGTTGGAATTTTACAAACCTCTGCCTTAAGGCCTAACTTTTGCACGAATAGGCCTAATTTTGGGTAAAAGTTTGCTTTAAGGCAAAACTCTGCCTTAAGCCCTAACTTTGGCTCGAATAGGCCTAACTTTGCTACAAAACTCTGCCTTACGAATTTTTTTTTACTGAGCTGGCGTTCGAACCCCAAACCTCATGGTATTAGGCGAAGGAAAAAAATTAAAGACCACCAATTTGAGGGACAAAAATTAAAGACCAACACATTTGAAGGGAAAGCCGCACAAAAAAAATCTTTTTTTTTTGCGCGGATTGCCCTTCTTTTGGGGTGGTCTTTAAATTTTGCCTCTCATATTTGTAGTCTTAAAATTATGCCTCTCATATTGCTGGTCTTTAATTTTTGCCCTTCGCATTGCAACTCTAAGCGTTCACGCAGAAATCATGAGGTTCTGAGTTCGAACCCCCGCTCAAGCATAAATTTTAAAAAAAAATTGTAAGGCAAGGTTTGGGTCGCGTGTATGCCGGACCAGGTATACTCTTGTTAAGGAATTACCAAATTTATGTCGGACCCAGCATACTCATGCCTTATGGGCAGACTTAGCATAAGTATGCCGAGTCCGGCATAACTTTGGTAATTCCTTAACAATTTTATGCCGGTGGGGGCATACTTTTAATGGGCAAACTTTTATGCCGGACCCGGCATAAACTTGTGAAGGAATTACCAAAGTTATGCTGACCAAGATACTTATGCCAAGTCTTCCCATAAGGCATAAGTATCTTGGTCCGCATAACTTTGTTAATTCCTTCACAAGTGTATGCGGTGGGGGGCATAACGAAATTTAAACTCGCCTTACGACTTTTTTTTTTTAAATTTTGTCGTGGGGGTTCGAACACGGAACCCATGGGTTTTAGCCGAAGGACAAAATTTAAAGATTTCAAATATGAGGGGCAAAATTTAAAAACCCTCAAAAGAAGAAGCAATTCTGTGAATTGCCCCAAAAAAATGTCCATATTGGAGTTTTGGGCTTTCCCTAGGGTCATTTGCACTTTCGGTCCTATTTTGTGCTGGTCTTTAATTTTTATCCTTCAAATGGGTTGGTTTCTAATTTTTGTCCTTCAAAATCGAATTTATGACTAGAGGGTATAAGTTACGCATCCTAATATTCACAAATTATACCAGCTTTTTTAAAGAGGTATAAGTTCAATTTCGAAGGGCAAAATTTAAAGATCACCCATATGAAGGCCAAACCGTGCAATTACTTCCTTTCCCTACCGTCCATGCACTTGGACATGAGTTAAAGAAATGTTACTACTGTTATTCATATTTCTAATAAATTTTAATATTTTCTTTAGATCTTTTGAGATGAATAGTCTTCTGTAAAGAGGTCTTAGAGAATTGCATTACCTATACCTATGGACATAATATAACGAAGAATAGTTTTCTTCACATTCCCCTCTCTGTTTTTCCTTTCTTTTGGTTCTTCTCATTTTATTTACATATTTATCCATACGAGAAGTAAATCGATTTAAATTAAGTGAAAAGGATAGTAGCCAGCAACGAACAAATTAAGAACGAGCAAAAGCCAAAAGGCTTCGTCGTGGAGTGGTTGATACTTGTCGTAGCTAAGACGATTTCAGTGCCTTAATCACATATCATTTGTTTTCTTTTTTAGTCATTTGGGATTAAACTCATGAATTGTGCCTTTAATTTAATTGTTGCTTTCCGAAAGTTTGCGAATGAAGCTAATCCGCTCATAGTGAGAAGTTTTCGTTTATGAGTTCAACCATATTCAATTTTCGCTTATTGAATTTTAAATAAATTATTTATACATATTAAATAAAATTTTAATATATATAATCAACGTTTAACTATGACTTTCTGGATAAAACCATGCACCTTGTCGTTTACATGGTAAAGTACTAAAGTAAGACGATAAAGTAAGACGATAAAAAAAAAAAAACACATAATCAAATGACAAGGCTGATCCATATCTAATGGGTACAATTAAAGTATGATATATTGATACCCCTTTATGTACCAATAAAAATGCTTTCTAGCACGTACTCTTCCTTTACGAGAAACTCTATCCAGATTCCAGATCTATGGATCTCATTTTCCAACATCAAAACGACGCTTCATCCAAATCAGACATACGTATTCAAGGAAGACTGCTAAACATTTCCACAAACATTTAACAATTCTAAAATCAAGTTTTATATGGTTTTTTCACATTCAGTTCAATTTCCTCGTGTCCACAAATCATGTAGAGCACTTATGTTTGCCCTTTGTTTGGTTGCACTCGCTACCCCTCCACTACTCCCCGTTACAATTGTTACTTTTAATAACAATTGTACTTCGTTATTTTGCTTTTTCTGCATAATTTAAATAGTAACATATACACTAATTGATAATATATCAAACCAAAAATGCAATAAAAAGATAATCTCTACGTTATAATTACTGCATTACCGAATGGAAAGTCAAATTAGTAACAGTTGATTGTTTAAGCGTACACCGGCGTCCAAAAGGATGGAATTAATTGGAAGAGAAAAGAAAACAAAAAGTATTCCCTCTGTTCATTTTTACTTGTTCACGTATGAATTTTGTATTTTTTTTAAAGAGAATAATAAATGAAGTGTATATTTTACTACAATACGTATGACTATTGGCATTGATAAAAAAAAAAATTGAAAAATAATTTGGAGAATTTGTAGTTAAAAAAAGATTATTTTTCTATTGATATGCTTAAGTGGAGAAATAAAAATAAAAATATATTTTTAGCATAGTGAACAAGTAAAAGGTAATGGAAGAGTAACTTACACCAATGGAAGTGTTATGGTTGAGTGGTCAAGATTTTAGGTTTTGATTTAAAAAAAAAAAAAAATACTAGCAATGGTGATGAAATCCATGATGATGATAACACAGCAGAAAGTAGCAGCTTCCAGGAAAGTCACCCCGTCATTCCATTTTCTTCCTCTTACCACCTGTTTCTTTCCAAACTCCACACCAAACCTGGACAATTCTTTAGGCAAACTCATAATAAATCCTAAAGTGGACCACAAAGTTGGACCATGAAAGATCCTCCATTAATGATTCAACTTAGGACTCTTGCCTCTGACCGATCATGATAACGTGTCAATTAAGATATTCCTTTTTATTTATTTACTCCCATTTAGTATCGAAAAAACACCGACTCTGATTAACTCAGATCACATCGTAAGATCTTTTTAAAAATTTCGCACATTTAATGAGGAAACTTTCTACGCACGACATTTGAAAAATCTGATTAATTGTAAAAGGATCACGTCCATTACTCCATTCTATCATATCTTTTGGTAATACGAGAATATCTTCCTCTTAGTATTATAGCTGATGTAGAGAAGTTGTTGGACGTACTTTTACTCTCTTAACCTTAATTCGCCCCAAAATCTTGACCGTACCTACCCAAATCTTTAGGTTTCAACCCTGTTTGATAAGATTCAACATCATTTAATTTCTCCAAATATTTAACGCAAAAATTCTATTATTAAAAAGAGATAGTGATCAAAAGCACACCTCAAGAATTACTTTTTTGTGAGGTTCGTATCTGAACTATCAGATGTTTGCATTTGCATTTACTAACTAAACTATCACCAACTACTTATCAAAACAGTGCGTGATGTAAAAAAAAAAATTGGTTTTGAAATGGTGTTAAATGACACTACATGCGGATAATTAAAGGAATTAATTAGAAAATTAAAAAACATTAAGAGATAATAGTCAAAAACACATCTGAAGTTCACTTTTTTGCCAGTTTTCAGCACCATCAGATACTAGTCGAGGTGTGTTTTAGATAGTTAAAATAGAAAATACAAACACATGATAGTTCAGGTGTACGTGTTTTGATAAATAGTTGATGATAGTTCAGGTAAAAAATGACAACACCTGATAGTTCAGGTAGAAAACTAAAAGAAAATTGATATTTAAGATGCGTTGTTTTACCATTTTCTCTATTAAAAATGGAGAACTTCTTAATATGAGTATTTATCCCCTTATTTGGCATTATGCCCGACATGAGTCTAAATTAATTAATTTAATGGATTTCGAATAGCGCATACCAATTTTTTTTTAAAAAAGGTGGTGTAGTAGATAAAGAAGATAAGATATGTGGACCAGTTGATGATGGGAAAATAACAAGCAATTTCTAACACCCTAGTAACCAGTGGTTGCAAATGATACATCAAAGGGTAGTAGGTTGTGCTAAGTCCACCTGAATTTTCACAAAGAAGTCTCGTGTTCATAATGAAACTTATGAGAAACTTGGCGTACGTGGGGTACGTGTGATCTTTTTCAATATCACATGATAATGTGCGACCAAAGATCCCATAGAAGCTCATCAATCCCTTGACTTTTGCTCTGTCTCCTTAATATTTGAATTCCAAGTTAATTGAGTTAGTTTATATCAATTTCTGAATAATTATGTGAATCATGAGACTTCATCATAATTTACCTTACTTATCAATCTATGACAACTTTATGTCGAACTTAACAATGAACGTACACACATGCGGAGCAACAATTTGCTTACGAATTACAAATTACCTAGCGTTTAAGTAAAATTGATAATCTGAGAGAAAGATAAACGAAACAATACGAACTCCATCCGTCCCAATTAAGTGTTTTAGTTTGGTACAAAAAGTGTAAGAAATAAAAAGAGACTATTGAATCTTATGGTCCTAAATTAAAGATATGTATAATGTACTAAAATGCCATTTTGTGATTTTAAACTTGTCATGTAGAATGTTTGACTTGTGAACTTACCAAATATAGAAAGAGACACTCTTTTTAGTACTTATCAAAATGAAAAATAAGATACTTAAATTGAGACGGAAACCGGAGTAATATGTTAAAACTCAAATGCTTTTAGCTAACCCATATTTTTCCTTCTCTACACGCCTCTAAGGCAGGCAGTGTTCCCTACCCTTTTTCATGTTGACACTTTCTCAATCAAAAGACTAGAGACAAATACACGTGAGCTGACTCCTACCATGGGCTTTCCACATACACATATCATCTCTTATCCTGACTAACCTCTTCTTTCAACCATCCAAATCATTACCTTTTTGTTTCGTTAACTGGGATGTAAAGCCTAATTAAAGAGCATCGCTTTTAATCCTTTTTTTTAAGGGCCTGTTTGGAAAGCCACCTGGTAATTGGAATTGGTGTAATTACTAGGGTAGTCCAGTAAATTACAACGACCTGTTTATTTATCATAACGTAATTACAGTGTAATTACAAACGTGCTGTTTGGTTGCACAAGTGTAATTATACAGCTAGTTTAATTTAAAAATAAATAATTATAAAAAATAAAAATTAATATTTAAAAAATATTTGCCTTTATAAATGATATTAAATTAGTTATTTGATAACACATTGTTTCTTGAAAATATATTAATTAATAATCATATATTTATAAGTAATATTGTAAAAAATAATTGATTTATATTTTCAAATTAATAATATTTAATTTTAATTAATTATAAAACTTAAAAGAAGACTTTTTTTGTGAGAACGTCATGGATTGGATGTTTGAAAAAAAAATTATAAATATAATGTCATAACATTATTCAAATGTTTGACACAAAAATCCATCAAATGTAAGTGAAAAATAAACAACATGCAATGTGAAAGCAAATAACTTAAAATTGAAAATATAACCTAAATTCATAATCCAAAAGAAAAAGTTTAACGTAATACTCTTATGTCAAATTCTAACATTACATAAGTAAGTTCCAAAGTAACTTAAGTAAATAATTCAAAAGAAAGGGAAAATGTAAGTCTATAACCTCATTCACAACGAAATTCTATTTTAATAACGTCACCCGTTAAATGCCAAGTTTGTTAATGACTCATTCTTTCCAATATTAAAAGGTGTAGTTTCAAAAATTAGAATAATAACACGGTTATGATAAATGAATAAAATAAAAAAATAAAAAATACGAGCAATTACATGGAACCACAAGAAGTAAAGGTTGGGCATGAGAAGAAAGAAAATGAAAAATAAATAATATAAAAATAAAAATACTTTTTAAAGAATAACAGAAATTAAAAATAAATTAAAAATCAAAAGAAATAAAAATAATTGAAATAAAAAATAAAAAGAAATTTAAATAAACAAAAAAGAAACAAACTAAAAAGTAACCTTGTAATTACAGGATGTAATTTACCCAATTCTCAAGGGGGTTGAGAATTGGAGAGTGTAAGTACACCCTCTCAGTTACACACAATTCCCACCAAACTGTTTAATTACTTGGTTAAACAAACAGGTCAAACTATGTAATTACACCCAATTTCAATTACCTAAGTGGCTTTCCAAACAGGCCCTAAATGTTCACTTCTTATATAACACTAGATCATGCATATAAAATGTACTATCAATTTAACTAACATCGATCGACGGTGTAAAGAATTTTATATTATCAAGTCACTTTTATTTGTTATAGAAAATAACATATGCCTTAGTTTCAAATTACTAATCTCACTTTTTATGAAGCTTTTTGCATTTATATATATCTTTTAGCTAGATAATTAACCTGATAATGTAAAAGTTTCTTTTGCACTATCAGTATTTGTATTTATAAGTTAAACTCATGTACTATATTTCGAGTTGCGCAACAAAACATTGATACTGTCATGTACTACATTGACGATATATAAGTTTTATCATATTAAATTGACCTAGACCGACACCTATAATAATTTTTAATACAATACTTGATTTGATAATCTGAAAAATAAAGTAATAACCTATTAATCGATTGTATTGAACTAATAATGTAAAGTCCTTTACAGTATATATAAGCTAAACTCAAAAATAACATTTCATGTCTGGAAATTAGCAGATGAAGAAACAAAGTCAACCAAAAATAAGTGTATTTCTTAACGATTTACAGAGTTGTACTGCGACAAAGAAACAAATTAAAGAGATAGATTAATGATCAGCAAACCTCTAATTCTCTACATATTAATGAACTATATACAAGTCATTCCATTTCAGTACAAACCCTTATCCAGCGAGTTCTGGGGGAGTTCCTAAGAATCTAATTAATATGAAAATTTTAAAAAATTAACATGACAATTTTAATAAGTACTACTAAGTACTAGGTAATTAACAAGCTGCTGAGGGGTTGGTGAAGGGACCGTAGAAGTGAGGCTTGGATGAGTTTTGGCCTGAGCCGGCGACTCTTTCGCAAGAAGGACACACCGTGAGGGTGGCTGCTGCCGGCAACTGCATGTACAAGGGCTGCCCTATTTTTAGAGCTTTTAGTTCTTGAAGTTCTTTGTAAAGCTTCCTGTTTTCATCTGTCAGTGTCTTGCAACATTTCTTTAAGAACTCACAGTCCACCTCTGTTTGCTTCAGCTTCGTTCTGTATAAACCACCAACATCTAATTTAATTAGATTCCTAAATTAATTCTTCCGGTAAAGTATGTTACATACACTAATAGTGTAAATGTTTTTAACACTATTAATGTAGTTATGAACTATAGTTGTCATAATGATTTATATGTAATTATCTTATAAGTGACTCGTTAATCTTTTTATACTATCAGTATTTAAAATATCAACTCATTTTATTATATGTACGTTTATGTGTGAATATTTGGGTATAAAGGAAGAAGATTTCTAACCTGGCTCTTCTGTTCTGGAACCAAACTTCCACTTGACGAGGCCTTACGTTAAGCTTCCTTGCTAGGTGCTGCTTTTGCTTCTGATTATCAGAAAACCGTGAATCAGTTTTGGTCATTTATAGCATATATACCCATCATATCAAAGCATATGTATAGAGAGTGTGTTGAAGACATAACTAATTAACTAGTGTACTAATTAAATTGCACTTTTAAAAATTGACTTAAGCTTTAATACTCGTTCCGTCTCAAATCATATGGTGTTCATAATTGAGCATGAGCATAAATTTCAAGGAAGAAAGACATGACTTTTGTTGTAAAATATGATTTAAATATCTACGTGGTTATAAATCATTTTCATAAAAATAACATAATGAAGTTCAAAGTTAAATTATGTGTAAAAATAATTATTTTTTTCCCAACAAATTACAAATAAAAGAGGATCCTATATAAATTGAGACAGAGAGTATGAGATAGTCACAACTCAGAACTTTCATACAATATGAGAGTAGGCAGAAATTCTTATTTCAACTCTCATGATGACTCGTAAAATTTAACGCGCTTTACTCATGAAAAGAATAATTTAAATTTTTAAATGAAATGACCACTTAATTCAATATAGATAAAGAGAAAAGATGGATAGCTCACAGGATTGAGAGTGCTCTGTTGCTTGAAGCTTTCCTCTAAAAGAGCAGATTGTACTTTAGTCAGCCTAAGTTTCTTCCTTGCATTAGAACCATCATCATCATCATAATCATCTTCATCACTAACTCTAGATGAAATAACTCTTTCTACTTCTGTCACCTCACTACCAACATCTCTTTCCCTTTTCACACTGGTATTAGAGTAGGATGAATCAGCAGATAATTGATCCTTTGATGCAAAATTATCCTTATTTTCCGCCTTCTGATCATAGATCTGATGATCACTAGAAAGGGTTAAATTAAGAGAGGGTTCAAGACCAAGATCAAGTCTTATTGCAGCTGGTGTTTCTTTTCTTGATTTCTGATTGGTTGTTGATGAAAAACCTAATCCTAAAGCAAGGCCACTGCCATATATATCATCACAAGTACTACCCATCTATATGTATATCTGAAGAGATGATCAGTAATTTGTAGCTTGGGTTTTTGTTGAAATCTATAAAGTTAAAGAGAGTCTTGGAGATAGAGAAACAGGGGAATTATAAAAAGGGAACGGAAATGAACTTTATAATTATAAGACCTTTTAATTGCGTGGTGGGTTAGATGGAGTACTATATAGTGTGAAAATCAAAGGGATGAATGAGTAGAAAAGAGAATTTTTTAGTACTATGCTGTTTAATTGAATTGTGAAATGTCTGTTTCTCGCTCTTCATAGGTTGACGTTTGACCCCACCAATGTGTAATCCAGTATAATGTGTCAACAAGCGAGAAAATCAACTCGATTTGAAAATTAGATCGTTAAATATAAAATAAAAAAATTCATCCCATAACCCATCAAGGCTGCTCTCCTGTTTAGACTATTAGGAAGAGTCTAAGATAATTAAGGATACTTAAAGGATAACACCAGGGGTGTACATGAATCGGATTGATTTGAGTTTTTTAAAGACCAAATTAAATCAATTGTATCGGATTTTTAAATCTATAAATCAAACCAAATCAACAAAAGTTGGGTTTTTCAACCTCAGGTTTTCTCGATTTTTTCGAGTTGCCCGGGTTTTTTGGGCTTTTTTGGTTTTTTTTTTCCTGTAAAGTCTTTATACAAAACATTTAACTTGTACTTCAAATATTTCTTTAGTCCCAGTAAGATACGACTATCTAATTAAGATATTTATTAAGGAAATAACACAAAATGTGAGATGAAATTGTACTAAAATATTCAACAACAACAAAAAAATAATGAAATTGCATAAAATAAAATGATCATAATCTAAAAGTACTAAGTCATGCTATAATTAATACGGCTAAATTATAAGGCATATAGAAAATGACTATAATCTAAAAATACTAAGTCATGCTAAAATATGTACGGCTAATATGTATTAATAATATGACTAGAGATATTAAAGAAAAAAATAAAATTAAGTTATGTATTTTCACTTCTAAACCAATATAAAACTAAAGAATAGATATCCAATATTATTTTCATTCCTAGTGTTATAATTAAATTTCTTTTGTTAGCATTAGTATTGATTTCGTTTTTTTTTTTTTTTGAGTTTTATATAAATTACTAATATCTATGCGCTATAAAACTTATTGGATTATTCAAAATTCTATTTCCAAGCTTGAATCAATATGTTAAAAGACAAAAACTATGAAAAAGTTTAAGAAACATTTATAAATTACATAATAAATATATATTTTTATGTATAAAATATTTTTAAAATTTTATAAATGTAATGTTGGGTTGGTTTGATTCGGTTTGACTATTTTTAATTAAAATCAAACCAAATCAATAGTGTTCGAGTTTTTTTTTTTTTTTAAACCAAATCAAGTCAAACCAAACCACTAGTCGGATTTTTTTCTAGGTTTGGTTCGGATTGGATTATCGATTTGTCAGTTTCCTTTGTACACCCCTAGATAACAGTCTATAATAAGTACAATTAGTTAGCTAATAAATAAATCAAACGGCCTACTACATCATGTTAGGTTATATCTTTACATGCACTATCAACATATATAAATTATTGAAATATGTGATCATCTCGTTTATAAGTTTAAGCTGATAGAGAGATCATATTTTTAATTACTTTATTAGGTTTTTTACTAATGATAAGAGCTGCATATTTCGGAAAGAAAAATAATACTTAGCAAAAGAACAATTGTTAATTAAGAACGGACGTGATCTCATTCCGAACCATTGTTACATAAGTTAATGTTTTACTAGAAGGATCAATTCGTAGAATGAATACGTAGATTCACATGGCAATGGAAGACAAATCAAGAAAATGAGAGTATGTAATTTGTTTGCTTCTAGCCATCCATTAGCATACCAAATTTCCCTGTTCTTACCACGACTTTTTTTCTCTTTCTCATAATATGCTTTGACTATTTTGATATTGTAACAGTATTTACTTTTTTTGTATAAAAAATTACTAGATGTAATTATTGTGGTTTTGTAAATATGTTCATTACTTCATCAACATGTGACAACCGTCATAAGACCACATTATACACACACACACATATATGTAGAGTGTGTATTTCATGACCTGTGTAGATGATATGTTTCTTTTGAAATCTTCCAACTTAAAAAAGTAATAAAAGTGGGAGCGCAGTCTATCCTCTCTCCATTTAAATTTTGTTACTATTAAGAAAATATTTTGAGGAAGAGTGGTAATGGTTGCAAGAATATGATTCACCAACAAGTATCCAGATCTTTGCTAAACGAAAATGTTGGTGTAATGTGTTTTTTTTTTCAAATCTATTAGCTGTGCGTAAAAGGACCCCTCTACTAATGTGCTGTACATTCGATATTGCATTCTCGGCTGCAGCTGGAATTAGGTCAATCTATAAATACCAATGAATTTATCTTATACACACTAATTTTGTTGAAAATATATGAACGGATTTAACTAATATATAATGGAATTTAACTTATATCTAACGACATCGTGTACAATTTATTGCAGATAGTTTAATTAATAAAACAGACTACTAAATTTACTTATTATAAATAGTTATTTATAATCATCCTTTAAATGATTTGATAATGTAAATTGTTTTGCAATATCAAATTATAGAAGTTAAACTCAATACAATTTGAAGTAGTTTACAATATCCTATTCGTAGTTTTTGTTTAAGTTATTCATTATAAAGGCATGGGATGATCCCCCTAAGACCCAATCATCAATCACAAAGGTGTGATGCACCCAGTTTCAGAATCTACAATATGCTTTAACTAGCTAGTTGATCCTACTTGTTACTTTTATTAGCACTTTATTCTTTTGAATATTAGATAAGATAACGTCATGTCCCTTTGTTCCAATTAGAATCCTAGTATTCTTTGCCCCAACCTTTTCAGTTGTGCCAATTTATACTAGGAATAAAATTTATTTGGGGGAATCTTTGCATTTCACACATAGAAGCCAACAGGTAGGCATGCACCATGTTACCAAACTAACCAATTGGATTAAAACGACAAAAAAAAAAAAATACTAGTATAATAGAGATGTCTTCTGGATGAACTTCAACTACTTAATTAAGGAAAAAATTAAAGAAATCAGGGTGTAACATCATAACATGGTACGGGATACTGCGTTCTTTTGTAAAATAAATTGCACAATGCATTTTTGGTATAAAGAATTTTAATTAATTACAAATTCAGATCCCATTGTACTTGCATGGTTTCTCGTGAAGATCCTAAAAAATTATTAAGGAATATGTTCTGTCGGCCTACATCAGGGCAATAAAGGACATGTACGAGGGTGTCAAAACTCGGTTTAGGACAGTAGGAGGGGATTCAGAACACTTTCCGGTCGTAATAGGGTTGCTCTAGGGATCAGCCCTTAGCCCGTTTCTATTTGCCTTAGTGATGGACGAATTGACACAACATATTCAAAAAGAGGTGCCTTGGTGTATGTTATTTAGAGACGATATAGTTTTGATAGACGAGACACGTAGTGGAGTTAACGATAGGCTGGAAGTTTGGTAAACTACCTTAGAATCTAAAGGCTTCAGGTTAAGCAGAACTAAGACAGAGTACATGGAGTGCAAGTTCAGTGACGTGACACAAGAGACAAATGTGGAAGTGAAGATTGAGGCACAAGCTATACCCAAAAGAAGGAGTTTCAAGTATCTTGGGTCCATAATACAAGGAACGGGGAAATTGATTATGATGTCACACATCGTATTGGAGCAGGGCGGATGAAATGGAGGCTAGCCTCCGGGGTGCGAAGGTGTCGCCTAGGCTAAAAGGTAAGTTCTACAAACTGGTGGTAAGACCAGCATTGTTGTATGGGGCATAATGTCAAGAATGTTCATGTTCAGAAGATGAAGGTAGCAGAAATGCGAATGCTTAGATGGATGTGTAGTCATACTAGGAGAGATATGATTAGGAATGAAGATATACGGAATAAGGTCAGAGTGGCCTCCGTAGCAGATAAAATGAGAGAAGCGAGATTGAGATGGTTCGGACATGTGAGGAGGAGGTGTGAGGACGCGCCAGTTAGGGGGTGTGAGAGATTGGGTCGCAGGAGTTAGGAGAGGTAGAGGTAGGCAAAAGAAGAACTGGGGGAGGTGATTAGACCGGATATGGCATAGCTTCATCTGACTGAGGACATAACCTTAGATAGGAAGATTTAGAGGTCTAGGATTAGGATGGTAAGTTAGTAGGTAGTTGAGTTTTGTAGGGGTGTGTGAGAGAGAGGTGGGGGGGATACCTTGTCCATCTCCTTTTCTCCTTGCCTTGGTAGTATTATTTTGGTATCGCATAGATCTTTAACCTTATATGTGTATTACTTGTGTTGCTCCATTTGTTTGGTATCTTGATATATTACTGTCTGATTTCTCTTGCAATCCTACATTAACTTTGTTTCTTTTGAGCCGAGGGTCTATCAGAAACAACCTCTCTACCCCATAAAGGTTGAGCTAAGGTCTGCATATATCTTACCCTCCTCAGACCCCACTGGTGGATTACACTGGGTATGTTGTTGTTGGATATGTTATGTCGAAAAGTGCACAGTTTTAATATGATCTTTTGTGCCTTTAAATCGATTGTCTTTGTTGAATTGTATTTTTTTGTTTTTTGTTTAAGCCAGTTTCACCTCAGGTTAGTACACCTGAGTGAGGTGGGGGGTTTGTCATTGACCCCTACCCTGTATATTAGAATCCAAAAATTGAATACATGAAGGAGGAGGACATGGTGCCTAACCTCCTATGATTTTAGATTACATTCAATCAAGCAGTTTCCTATACAAAAGTCTTATTCTCTATAGTCAAGTGTTGTAGCTTCTTTGCTGTTATCCTGACGTTAAGTTATAGTTAGACTACATACATATTGTACAATATGCAATAAAAAGTAGGACTGAAGTTCCCAGATCAAGTTGTGCACTATCATCAAAAAATTGAGCAGTTGTTGAAGTTCCTCTTGGTAAGCTTGATCCTGAAACTAGGCATGCCAGTTGAGTCCATTCTACTAACTCCAATAGCCTTTGTAGGGAGAGTTTGAACATTATTATACCTTTGTAGGACTTTGATTGAGATTGAAGGTTGCTCCTTGTTTGGCAAGTGCATCAGCAACTTGATTAGCCTCTCTAAAGTAATGTTGTATAACACATTGTTTAGATTCCAGCTCCTTTCTTATCTTTTTAATCATGTCCTCCAGCCTCCAAGGAGGGGATAACTTGTCTTTTAGCATATTGACCACTATCATAGAGTCAAGCTCCAAAATAAACTTGTCTTTTCTGTTATCTTTGCACCACTGTATAGCTTATTGTGCAGCTCAACTTTTGCCATATTGTTAGTGCAGAATTGAAGAGAGTTAGCATAATCCATCATGATCTCTCCATTTTTGTTTCTAACAACTCCTCCAATACCTACAGTATTTCTTCCATTGTTGCTACTACCATTTGTGTTAATTTTTATCCAGTCATTAGGTGGTTTCTCCCAAATGACCATTTTGCTAGTGAAAGTAGCTCTTCTGTTTTCCAATTCATTACAAATTTTCAACCAATTCCAAGTATAATAAAAGATGATGTCTCTCTTCTTCATACAACTTTGTATTTGCCTCAAAATTTCTTTACAAGTCCAAGAAATAGATTGCTTTTTGTTTCCATACCTGGCAGCATTTCTGAATTTCCATAGTTCCCAAATAATGTAAATGGGAGTGATTTGCAGAAGAGTCTTGTGCTGATAGTTATTAGATTTAGTGTCTCTCCACTTTTGAATCATACCATTCACATTCTGGACTGCAATGTTGACTCCAAGAGGGCCAGCAATCCTGTTCCAAACTGTGACTGCAACCTCACCATAAATGAAGGCATATTCAGTAGTTTCATCAACTGGAACTCTACAACAACAACATATAGTGCCAATCTTGATACCAAAGGTGCTAATAATGTCATCCAGAGGTATCTTTCTTTTTAAAATTTTCTGACACAAAGGAAGCTTTGAAAGGAATGCCCTTGCTCCAAAGGTTAGACCACATGAAATATGTCATTTTCCTTTGTCTTAGGATTTCAATAGCACTTGCACATGAGAAGTTACCAGTAGTAATAGGTTTCCAAATAATCCTGTCCTTCTTGTTTCTATTTCCTATAGGAATTTTCATAATCATTTGAGCAATATGATATGGGACAAGGTTACTGATGAAATTTCTATCCCAATCATTATCTTTCATGCAATCTTTGACAAGCAGTTTTCCAGGGCAATTTTGATGATCCATGATGTTGGCAAGAGGACCATTGTCAGTCCAATTGTCCCACCAAAAAGAGATGAGTCCCTCATTGACCTTCTATAGAATGTGAGGTTCAATATCTTTTTGGATTCTCATTAGATCCGTCCAAGCTGCAGATTGGCCTGGTTGATCATTCTCTCCACAGAGTGCTTTCTTTGACAATATTTGCATTTACGGAATATGGACCGCAGATTGTGCTCCCCTCTAAACCTCCAATATCTTTTAGCACTAAAGGACAGGAAAATATCTTCCAAACTTATGAAACCAGCACCTGCTTCATTAGTAGGATAGACATGTTCCTCCAAGAGCTCAAATGATATCTCTTTTTAGCATATGACTGCCCCCAAAAAAAGTCTGAGAAGCACTTCTCCAGTTGAAGTAAAACTATTTTCAAAGGAGAGATAACAACCATAGTGTGAATAATTTGGGACTGAAAACATGTTTTATCAGAGTAGCTCTGCCCCCACTAGAGAGTAACTTACCCTGCCATCCTTTGATCTTATTCACTATTGATTTAGCAATTTCAGAGAAATAAGATATCCTTTTTCTTCCATGATAAATAGGGCATCCAAGATATTTGAAAGGGAAATGTTGATGTTTGAACACTGTGACTCTCTTAATCATCCTTCTTCTCCTTCTTTTTCTTCTATGATCCACAATATAAGTAGGAGTTAAACTATAACTTTTATTTATGTTGATTTCTTGGTCTGAGACAGTCTCATACTGTTTTAGCTTCTTCATAATCATCCTGAAAGATTTCTTGTCTCCTGAACTAACTATCACTAGATCATCTGCACAGCAAAGATAGATGATTGATCTGAGGACCTCCTCAGTTCATAGAAAATCCTTTGTAACCTTCTTTATTGTGAAGATGGTTAAGAGCTTTAGTAAGAGATTATGTAGCAATAATAAAGAGTCTTTGGGGAAAGAGGATCCCCTTGCTTTAGACCTCTGATAGAGTGGAAGAAACCATATCTGATTCCATTTACCATAATAGAATACCAAACACTGCTAATCAATCTATAAATCAGGTCCACATACTCTTCTACAAATCCCATTCTCCTCAGAACAGCGTTAAGGAATGACCAAGAGACTTTGTCATATGCTTTGGCCATGTCAATTTTGATCACCACATTTCCTCCTTTATTCCTTTTCTTGATGTCATGAACAATCTCTTATGTAAGCAAAATGTTTTTACGTAATAAGTCTTCCTTTTACAAAACTAGATTGGTTTTGAGAAATCAGTTTTGGTAGTAGGCTTGCTAATCTGTTGGAGCACACCTTGGAAATGATCTTGTTGGTGAAATTGCTTAGACTAATAGGTCTAAGCTAATTGAAAAATTCAGGAGATTCCACTTTAGGCAACATGATAAGGCAAGTATGAGAAATATATTTTGTGAGTTTCTTTTCTCTGAAAAAATCCTCAACCATATTGTATAAGTCTTCAGCAATAATAGGCCAACATTTTTGAAAGAAATGTCCATTGAACTCATCTGGCCCTGCTGCACTATCTGGATGAAGCCCTTTCACTGCTTCTTCTATTTTCCCGATGCTAGGAATCATCATAAGAAGCTAGTTGTCATCCTTATTAACCATAGGATCTATCCTTTTAAGGAAACTAAAATCATGGTTTTGCTGAGGTTGAGTGAAAAGGTGATTAAAATGTCTAATAGCTGCTTCAGATATCACATTGTCTGCTTGTATCCATTGCCCATTTTCATCCTTGATCCTGTGAAGATATGCTCTTTTTCTTTTCTGCCTTACTACACTATGAAAGTATTTAGTATTGGAGTCTCCTCCTTCCTCCCATTTGACTCTATCCTTCTGTTTTAGGATAGAGTTTTCCATATTCATCCACCTAATTTGTTCAGCATATAGAGCCTGAAGATTGCTTCTGTTTTGATCAGCATCATCAACCTCATATATATTTTCAGCCACTTCTATTTGATTCTCAAGCTCCTTTACCTTGTCAAATACATTACTAATGGAACTTTTTGACCAATTGCTAAGTTTATGAGCCAATCTTTTGAGCTTTTGTTGCATGATATACATATAAGTGCCTTCAATGTGTTCAAGCCAACTTATCTTTACAATATCCAAAAACTCTGTTGAGAAGTCCAGAAGTTTAAGAATTTGAAATACCTGACTAGGATGGTATCACTTAGAGCACATTTGAGCAGCATGGTATTGTGATCAGACCCTGTCCTTGGTAGATGTCTCGCAGTCACATTAGAGAATTCTTCAGACCATTTGTCATTGTACATGACTCTATCAAGTCTTTTTAGGATTCTCTTCCTTTACCTTCTTCTATTGCACCAAATAAAATCACTTCCACTATATCCAGCATCCATCATTTCACATTTTTCCATACAGTTAATAAAATCTAGACTTCTGCATAGTCTATGTCTTCTTCCCCTTTTCTTTTCACTAGACTCCATTATCACATTGAAATAACCCATTACGGACCAAGGGCCTATTAGCTGCTGATTCAACTGATTAAGAGACTCGTACAAATCTTGTCTGGTTCTTGCTTTGATGGCATATACAATTGAGACATGAAATTTGAATTGAGATATTATGTGATGAACTTGAAGAGTAAGATGTTGAACATGATCCTCCACTATATTGCAATTGTAGTTGCTATCCCAAAACACCATATTTTTCCACTATAGTTTGCAATAAAGGAAACCTTGTGTGTTTTAACCAATCTAATGAGTCTATTAAAAGCACCCCTTAATTAAACCTCCCCCCCCCCAACCCCCAATATTCCATATAATATTGTTAATCATTAGAAACATAAGAATTAGAGTTTTTTGTTTCCTCTCCCTCTAGTGATAGGAGGGGAAGAAGGTTTCTGCTGAATCTTCTTTTGTGTCTCTGATGATTTTCCTCTTGGTGACAATCCTAAAGAATCTTCCACATATTTCTTGAGCTTGATGATTTCCTCCTGGTCATGATCCTTAGGAGAAAAAGCTTCTATCAGGCTAATTGCAATTTCATCTTCTTCTGCAGGTTCATTGTCAACTTCATCTAAGCTATTCTCATGTCTATCAGTGTCATTCTCATTTAAATTCTGCTGGTCTTTTTTATTTTCAAATCTAGGAGGACGGAAAGAACCACTTTGCTCCTCCAACTTGCTTTCATGCCTATCTTGTTGTATGAAATCCTTAGTGTTCTGATCATTCTGAGTGAATATAGGAGTGACATTAGTTTCTCCATTTTCTTTCTGAGATTTTTCTCCATTGTCCACAGTGTTATTTCCATCAACATTGCCTCCTTTTATACTTTTGCTGTTGTTAGGATTAGAATTCAAATTCCTGTTGTTTTGATCCAACTGATTTTGTTGCCTTTCTTTACCAGCCTTCATTTTTCTCTAACACTTTGAGAAGGACATTCTTCCTTCTTCTTTTCTTTTTCTTATCCTCCTCAGTTTGCTTGATTTTTCCTCTTTCTGTTGTGTTTGCTACTTTGTCCTTCCTTCTTGGCTCCATTATCTTCATTCTTGTTGGAAACCTGGTTATTGTTGCTCTGGTCATCTTGGATATTTGAGTTATTCTATTTTTTATTGTTCTCCTTCTGATTCTTGTCATCTTTCTGCTGATCTTTACTTTCAATTCCTTTACTATTGTCATCCTCTTCATGCTTCTCCATAGAATCTTCCAAATTTCTGTTCTTGTCCTCCTTTCCTTTTCCAGTGTTTTTGTTATCTTTTTCCTGTCTTTTCTTTCTTTCTAGGACCCTACAATCCTCTATAGCATGACCTAACAAACAACAGTGTGTGCAATACTTAGGCATGGCTTCATATTCAATTTTTTGGTAGAATCCTCTAAGAGGGCAGTTTTCATCTTCAGCTCCAATCCATAATTTGTTGATTCTTGGCTTTGTAAGGTCTATCTCCACCCTCACCTTAGCCATACTTGGACGAGTTCTACCATTAGTGGCATTATCCATAGCAATAGGGGTATCAATGGGGCTTAGAGTTTGTCTAACATAATACCAAGTATGGCAATGGAAGGGGAGCTGAGGTAAAAGAACCCAGACTAGGATAATGGGACTATCAATTTCTGGTCTCCATTTCGGTGACCATTTTGTCATCCACATTTGCATTCCTTCAATTGTCATTACTCTTTTGGGCCAAATAATGGCAAAATCTTCCTCATTAGTAAAATCCATGAAAACATTATAATTATCATACACTCCTATAATGACCGTACCTTTCAATGGAGTTTTTTCTTCAAAAGTGGCCCTAAGTCGATCAATTTGAGGTCTTGGCTTTAGAAATCGACCTACAATAGTAAATTTGCATTCTGTAGCCATTACTTCATAAAAAAATTTGGCTTTGAATATGATTGCCGGGACTCCATTGAGAGATAATACTCGAGCTTTTACACTGGAATCTCCAAATTTTTTGGGGGTTGTCGGAATAGAGTTAATAGCATTCGTGTAAGATTGGGGATTGGGGTTTTCTTTGGTGGTATCGGGATTAGTTATTGTAGGAGCAGGAGAGTTGTTCTCCGGTGCTATAGCAGCCAGAGAAGCCATGGCCGGAGTCGATTCTCCTGATCTCTAGAGAAAGTAGCCGTTAAGAGCTGTTACAATAGGAGAGGGAAGAGAGATTATTATTTTTTTACGAGATATTGCACTTGAAGTATTAAATACTAGTATCATATTGAACTTGTTCAATTGTATGGCCGCTTTAATTAATAGTTTAAGTTATTACAGATGATACTTTTATGTACCTGATTAAATTTAATACGGTCCCTTATTTTTGTGGCTGGTTCTTTTTTATGAGTCAAGCACTACGTGACGGTAAACTTGAACATGATAGCTATGTTATTTTAATATCACATTAAAATATACAATTATCTTATCCCAAAAATTAAACGGTTATATTTTTTTTACTTAGTTATATCTTTTAATAATTTTTTGGCGCTAGAAAATTAGATGGAGTTAGATGGCGAAGTTTAAGTAATTAAATCTTTATTAGTAGTAAGTATTGTAATTAATACATGGAACAAGATGGATTTATAAGATAATGGTCAAAGACATACTTAAACTATCACTTTTTCGTAACTTTCCTACTTACTATTAGGTGTGTCAGTTTTCTATCTGAACTATCACCAACGATTTATCAAAATACACCTTAACTATCAGTTGTTCACTTTTCATACCTGAACTATCCAGGTAATTAAAATGAACAATTGACAATTGAGATGTCTTTTAATAAATAATTGATGATAGTTCAAATAGAAAATTTATGAAAAAATAATAGTTGAGGTGTATTTTGAACATTAACTCATTTATTTATGCGTAGAGGTGTTAAGAGGACAGGCAATTAACTGCCACAAAAGATTTTTGTCGACGTAACTGCTGACATTGTTTTCCTTTATTTTCCGATATGACATTTCTCATTCAAGATGTTTCCTCGTGTCAACTTTTTGAATTGACACTATACAGAAATAATTCAGAATTATTTTCCATTTTTGTAATGTAGTGACATGGCCCAATTCTTTTGGTATGTTTTACTTGTAACAAGTTTTACAATTAAATAACAAAAATCTACGTGGTCAGTCACAAGTGCTGATACAACATCCTTTATTTGCTCAGTGGACATCATAATGCATCATATATGTACAAAACTGTCACTAGCTGAAATCAATTTATAATGCATCATATATGTACAAAACTGTAACTAGGTGAAATCAATTTCCAGAATTATATTGTATGAGTAGGATGTATTTGGTCTTTGTCGCCATAATTGACAGACAGTTGAGAAATCTGAAGAGAGTTCTCACATCAAACTCAAAGTGCCAAATGTTGAAAATACAATGACGAAATAATTTTTTTGGAAACAAAATAATTTATGATATGGACACCCAACTTCTGCATTAAGCAATTGCGTGACACGAAAAGGTCCATGTAAGTTTGATATATACCATATGTACACACTACTAGAAACAAAGATTTTTCCCACCGACATTCAGTGAAAAATTTGTGTTATAAAATATGATTTTCACACGAATCATTATAAAGTAAACGCGTGGTCGGAAAAATTTGTTATAAATATATTGGAAAACTTCCTAATTTTTCCGTGTAAAAACATTACTATTTAGTTTTTCCCACCGACTTCCATTGGGAAATAACCACTGAAAGTGAGAAATTCAGTGGGAAAATAGAGATTTTTTAATAGTGACAGTTACTTTACTTAATACCGATGCTTTTGTGCTACGTAGATAACAATAAATGTAACGTGTTCAAATGATTTATGGAAAGTGAAGTACTCACATATGATGAAAAGGAGAGCTTTGTAAGTTAGCTAAATTGATGTCGTTAAAAATTAGTTAGCTTAAATTATCATTTGCAGAAAGGTAACTCCCCTACCTAAGACTGTGGATTTCATGAAAGGTTAGAGGAAATTATCCTAATGACCTTGAAAATGGGTGATCTTAAACTTTTAACCCCCGTTTGTCCTATGAGCAAACCTTCATATTCAAAAGTCAAAAACTTGTTGAAGTTTTGTTCTCCTCCAAGGCCATTCTTGTAAATCATCTAAAAGGTTACAAGTTACAAGTTTGCAGATTCTTTTGGCCCAATTCACAATTCTGAGCCCAAATATTTGCAACTAGAGGTTGAGACCGGTTCAATTCTAGCAGTCATCCCCTCCAATAAGCCTGTCAACCGGTTCGGTTGAACCGGTTAAAACCGGAACCGGAACCGGAGCCGGTAGAACCGGTTAACCGTTAATTCTTTTACCGGTCCGGTTCCTATTTTTTTGAAACCGGAACCGGTTAAACCGGTTTAAACCGGTTAAATTAAATTTTTTTTTTTTTTTTTTAGAGCCGTTGGGCCACTGGGCCCCTGGTCGTAATTGGACCATTGGCAACGGTCCATTTGCAAAAATGGCCGTTGCCAAACGGTCATTTACCTATTTTTTGGCCCCCCAACCCCCCAAACTTTTTTTTTAACACTTTAACCCATCCCTCACCCCTATATAAACCCTTCTTCATTTTCATTTTAATTCACACCAATTCACTCTTCTCTTTCTCTCAAATCTCAATCTCTCAATTATAGTTACTTTGCAATAATTAGTCACTTTATATTTCTCTCAAATAAATATTACAAAGTCTTATTATATTTCAATTATTAATTTTACAATTATAATATTGTTGGTGGAGTTGGTGATTTTGCAACAATCCGAAGTAACTTTGGTGGATTTGCAATTCTAGCCGCCTTCACTTTGTTGGAAATTAATCCGGCAATTTGGTACCTTCGTTCCAACTCTATCTTTATTTTTCGCAATTTAATTCTAGCAATTTATTTTTCGCAATTTAATTTACGCAATTTAATTCTAGCAATTTAATTTGTTGTGATTTATTTGATTGTGATTTAAATTAATTCTATTTACTAATGTCAAAGAGATTAAGACGTGGTGCCGGTAGTAGTAGTGGTATTGTTAGGCGTGGGCTTAATGAGGAAACATTTGTGGAAGAAACACCTAATTTAGGTATTGATGTTGGAGAAAATAATCCACTTTTAGGTTATGAGGCAATGCAACAACATTTTACCGACACTTTTAATGAAGACTTAGATGATGATGATGAAACACAACCCCCCGAAAATCCCATAGGAGATACATGTCCTGCACAATCACATACACAAGACAAACCGCCTAGAACTCGTAAGCCAACAGTTAAAGTTTGGAAATTTATGACTAAGAATAGGGAAAACCAATCAGCTACATGTACCCTATGTAGACAAGTATTTAGTTTTAAGTAAGGAACTGGTAAGGATGGTGGAACGGGTACACTAAATTCTCATATGAGAACCAAACATATGGATGTTTGGGGAGAGCAAACGGGTTCAAATGTGGGGGGAATTCAAATGACGATAGACCCACGAACCGGTAGAAATTTTAAGTATGACAAGAAAAAAGAGCGTGTAGAAATAGCTAAAATGGTAGCTTATGATTGTTTACCATTTTCCTTTCCATCGGGTATGGGGTTTGTTACTTACATTCAACGTTGTTATAATCCGTTATTTGAGGGTATTACTAGAAGTACTTGTAGAGCCGATGTTATAGATTTGTTTAAAAAATATAGATTTTATTTGCGCCATGTATTTAATTCTTTAAATTGTAATGTTTCTCTTACCGCTGATTTGGGTCTTAGTCTTAACAAGTTAGATTTTTTTGCTATTACATGTCATTGGGTTATGCAAAAAAGAATTATAGCTTTTTTATATGATGAAGGAAAAGGTCGTCACGATGGAAAATTTTTAGCGGATTCAATGTCTACTATTATGAGATTTTTTAACATTTATAGAAAAACACTTTGTATTGCTTTAGATAATGCTTCTAATAATACAAAGGCGATTGGTCTTTTAAAGAGAGAATTAAACCCTCCGCTAAAAAATAATTTTCATGTGAGATGTAGTTGTCACATTTTAAATTTAATTGTTAAAGATGGTCTTGATTATTTTGACGATTCGATTCAAAAAGTTAGAAATGCGGTTGCGTTTCTTTTTTGTAATGCTAATAGGGGAAGAATTAGAGATTTTAAGAATACTTGTGTGGAAAATAACCTTAGACCTAAGAAAATTCAAGTAGAAATTGAGACTAGGTGGAACTACACTTACATTATGCTACAACAAGCATATGAGTATAGGATTCCCATACAACAAATTCACCACAAATATAATACTGATAGTGATGATTGGTTAAATTATTCGCATTGGGAAGATGTTAAAGAATGTGTTGAGCTCTTAGAAAATTTTTATAATGCAACTCTTGCTTTTTCTAGACAATTCTATCCCACGGTAACCGAAATTTTAGCCTACTTAGCGGAAATAGCTAGAGTTTTACAAGAGTATAAACATAAACCCGGTTATCAAGTGGCTATTTTTAAAATGATAATCAAATTTAAGAAGTATTTTTTTCCCATCCCAACTTTATTTATATTGGGTTCTATTTTAAATCCTTGTTTAAAAATGTCTTATACTAAAAATTTGGTTGGTCAAATTTATACATTTTTAGAAATTGAAGCGGGAGTTCAACCATCTTTAGCTGAAGCCGAACTCGCTATTGATGATGAGTTTAGAAAAGTTTTTACTCATTATTGTAGTTTGGAAGAACGTGCTACACCCGTTGCTCCACGCCCTACTACTTCTCAGAGTAGCAAAAAGGGTTTGTCGGGTTTAAAAGTTTTACATTCACAGCCAACTTCTTCTTGTACTGCAAACTTTGATGAATATAACTTTTATTTGATGCGACCAAATGTGGATATCGGATGACTTGGACGTCTTAGCATGGTGGAAGAAGTACAAGGCAAGTTATAGATACTCTCAAGAATGGCTCGAGATATCCTTACGGTTCAAGTATCAACCGTGGCTTCGGAGAGCGCATTTAGCCAAGGAAGACAAAGACAAATTGGAGACCATAGACATTCATTATCCGGCTTTAGCTTGCAAGTACTAGTGTGCATTCGCGATTGGATTAGATTGGAGCGACGCAACCAAAACTTAGAAGCGGAGGAAGGCGAAGAGGAAGAAATTGAAGATTTGATAGCTAGTGGACCGGACCAAATGGAAGACTTTGAAGATATTTCCATGACCGAATATAATGTGGAGGAAATTAACGAAATGGTTCAAAATTGGTGATTTTATTATTCGACTATTTCTATATTACTCATGTATTATTTGCAAGTTAAAAAAAACTACAACTTGCAAATAAATGTTATCCAAGAATGAATAAAATATATGGCTCATTGAGCTTTCTTCTATTTACTTGTGTTCATATTTTTACTTTTATAAAGTTAGGAATATACCTAAAATATACTAAGAATATACTTAAATTAAAAACTAGAAAGTTATATACTTGAAAAATAACTAAAATATACTAAGAATATACTTATAATATATAGTATATATATAACTTAAACATATATATATATATATATATATATATATATATATATATATATATATATATATATATATAAGTTATATATATATATATAACTTAAGTTATATAACTTAATATATATAAATATGTTTAAGTTATATATAACTATATATATATATATATATATATATATATATATATATATATATATATATATATATATATATATATATGTATACGTATATACGAATTTATAAACTTAGAAAACAATTAAGCTATAAATAACATAAGTTAGAATATATAAGTTATAAGTATATATAGTATACTTAAAGTATGTATATATATATATATATATATATATATATATATAAGTTATATAACCTAGGTATATTGATATATATATACGTATATTCTTACTATATTTTAGGTATATGTAGTATATAGTGTTAACTTAAGCATATAACTTAATATATATATGTATACACGTATATTCTCAGATTGGCCCGACTTCTATTATAGCGCAATTAGTAAGAATATTTAAACTTTACTTATAAACTTGTATAACATATGTAAATATACCTACAATATACTAATAAATACTATAATATATATATATATATATATATATATATATATATATATATATATATATATATATATAATACAAAAAAAAAAAAAAGGTTTTGAAGCTTTTTAACCGGACCGGTTCCGGTTTGAGGTTTCAAACCGGTAAACCGGAACCGGTTAAACCGGAACCGGTTAAACGGTTCCGGTTTTTTAACCGAAACCGGTTCCCTAACCTAAGCACGGTCCGTTCGTTAAACTGGTTAACGGGCTTACCCTCCAATTAAAATCCTTACTGAATACTACGAGCTTCAAGCTTGTAACATACACAATACATTTGCATTCTAAAAGTGGGGAGGTTACGTATTTGGCCGCTCGGTCAAAAATATTTATAGCCGCTAACCTAATATTATCCACTAATTATACATATATTAAACATATTTATGAAACAAAAGTAAGAAAATTTTGACAAAGACCTAATTAAATATTACGGACGACGATCTCATTGCTGAATTAATATTGTCCATATTTTTTTTTTCTTCTTCTCTTTTTTTCCCAAGCTTTTGAAATATGTTTTCTATGTCCATTGTCATTTTAATATTAGGAGGGAGGTTTCATATAGTTTGACTAAGTAGAAACATGATATCATGAATTTAACCACACAATTACTATATGTCTATATCCCACACAAACGGAATTGTTGGGACTTCGTAGTTCGTACTATCGCAAAGAGATTACGTAGTGAAGCACTCATAAGTATTACTGGCAAGAGAATAACACCACGCCTCTAGGCTCTAGTTAAAAAGAAATGGTGGAATTAATTTTCAACCTCTATATAAAGCTGAATTATTTGGATTTTGAACTCCAAATTGGAACAGAACGATTATCATATTTGGCACAAATGTCTATCTTTTGTATCGTTTCTATGCTAATTCTTAGTATTTTAATCGCGCCTTTGATCTTAAATTATTATATTAGAGCTTGTTGGTATATTTTATTCACACCTTTTGTTTAAAAGAGAATAAATATTTTTAAAACATGCATATTGTATGGGACGTCTTCCACTATAAGACTGTTATAAGTAATGAATAAACACGCATATTTCAAAACTTCTAAGTAGAAAATGACCACAAATTACTTAATTAGATATATCACAAAGAAAAAGGGAATATACTAGCATGCGATAACATTTTTTATTTTTATTTTGGACATGTAAGCAACTCGTGTGTGCGTGTATTTAAAATATACAAATATGCTCATCTTTTTTTTTTTTTTTTTTTTTTTTTTTAAATTTTAGTTTTGCTTTATTGTTGTTCTTCATTTTGTTAATTAACATCAGCATTATGTTCGGGACGCAAATCCAAGCCCCAAGGCACTGGTGGATATAATTTCCCCCTTGACAAACAACAACAACAACAACAACAACAACAACAACAACAACAACAATAATAATAATAATAATAATAATAATAATAATAATAATAATAATAATAATAATAATTGTTAGAATTTGTCCCAAAAGGGTTTCACGAAATTGTCTCATTCCAACTGGGATTCGATTGGTTTGTCCCATTCCAACTGGGATTTGACTGGTTGTACCCTAAACCAATTTGAACATCTTCAACCCCTTTTCGGCCAGAACATCAAGAGAAAGAGAACAACTATCAAGACTATCAAGACTACACACAAAACTATATTCCACACTTAGGTTAGAGAGAGTTTTCATTGAGAGATTGTAATCTTTCGTTTCCATTGATCTCGTTGTGCTTCGACACCCTGTTGAGATCTTTTTGTACTCCTCACCTTATAGTGGATTTCTCTGCGCTTCGCGTCCCGTGGTTTTTCCTATCTTGGGTTTTCCACGTAAATCTTGTGCTCAATACTTTTATTGCTTTCTTGCATTATTGTTCTTGTGTTAGTGCATCCTAATCGGTTCCGCTGCATCGCTCGCTTATTTCTTAACAAGTGGCATCAGAGCGTTCAAGATCCAGGATGTCTACCGTAACCAAGTTTGATATCGAGAAGTTCGATGGCAAGATAAGCCTCAGCATCTAGAAAGTTCAGATGCAAGCCGTTCTCACCCAGAACGGATTAAAGATGGCTCTTCTTGGGAAATCCAGGGAACCCGAGTCTATGATAGATGATCAATAGGAGAAATTTAATGAAAAGGTGCTTCCAAATATCCAACTATGTCTATCTAAAACGGTTCTTCGCGAAGTTATTCATGGCACTACTACCACAGGCCTCTAGTTGAAGTTAGAGTCTCTCTACATAACGAAAAGTATCGCAAATAAAATTCGTCTGAAGGAAGGTTATACACATTCTCTATGGCTGAAGGTACCCCTATTCAAAATCATCTTGATGAGTTCAACTTTGTTATTTTTGACCTAGAAAATTTAGACGTTAAGGTCGAAGATGAGGATAAAGCAATATTGTTGGTAGTGCCTACCCTCTAGGTATAAGCACTTTAAAGAAATCATGCTATATGGTGGTAATGAAACACTGAGTTATGAGGATGTCAAATCTAATTTGTTGTCCAAATTTTTTTTTGATTTTGAAGTGCATTCTGAAGACAAAGGACAAGGTTTATCTGTTAGAGGAAGATCCCATGATAAAGGGAGTAATAGAAAGAATTTTAGGTCCAAGTCTAGAGGCCGTAAATTCAACAATGATAACTTCTGCAAATATTGCAAGAAGACAAACCACGTAGTTGGTGATTGTCATAAATTGAAGAATAAACTAGGAAGAGAAGAAACTAACAAAATGCTGCAGAAAACTGCTGAAGCAGGAGTTGTTGAAAGTGATTCCGAAGGTGATGTTTTGATGACTATCTCTGTTGATAAGAAAAATTATTCTAAATGGGTTTTTGATTCTGTACATATCATGTGTGTCCTCATAAGGACTGATTTTCAACATATGAGAAAGCTTGTGGTCTTGTTCTAATGGGGAATGATGTCCCATGCAACGTTGTTGGGATTTGTCTTTGTAAAAATTAGGACCCATGATGGTGTTATCAGGACCTTGACCAACGTTCGTCATGTTCCTGACTTGAAACATAACCTTATTTCTCTGGGTACTCTTGAATCTCTTGGATGTAAATATTCAGCTGAAGGTGGAGTTCTCAAGATTTCAAAAGGTGCTCTGGTCTTGATGAAAGGAACAAGACGTGGGACTCTCTATTACCTGCAGGGTTCAATTGTGACGGGGTTTGTAGCAGTTTCTACTTCATTATTCGACAATGATCTCACCCGTTTATGGCATATGCGTCTCATTATATGAAAGGGAGAAAGGTATGACCATTACGAAAAAAGAGGTCTTCTTGGTAAAACTGGTACGGGTAAACTTGACTTTTGTGATCATTGCGTTTTGGAAAACAGAAGAGAGTTAGTTTCTCCCTAGCAAAACACCGTACACATGGCATTCTTGATTATATTCATTCGGATTTATGGGGTCCCTCCAAAGTTCCTTCCCTTAGTGGAAAATGCTACATGTTGAGTTTCATTGATGATTTTTCTCGTAAGGTCTGGGTTTATTTCCTAAGACAGGAAAGTGAAGCGTTTCTCTATTTCAAGAAATTCAAAGCCCTTGTTGAGAACCAGACTGGCCGAAAAATTAAGAAGCTCAGGACTGACAATGGTTTAGAGTTCTATAGTAATGAGTTTAATGAGTTATGTGCTATTTATGGTATTGCTAGACATAGACTCTCGTTCATAAGCCTCAGCAGAACGTATAAATAGAACATTACTTGAGAGAGCCCGTTGTATGCTCTCAAATGCTGGTTTATGGCACCGCCGTGATTTCAAGGCCGAAGCCGTTTCTACGGCTTGTTACCACGTCAATTTGTTTCCACATTTATCTATTGACTTTAAAATTTTTGAAGATATTTGGTTTGGTAATCCCCTTGACTACTTTATTCTTAGAGTTTTTGGATGCACTATTTTTACTCATGTTAATGATAGGAAGCTAGCCCCCAGGGCTGTTAAGTGCATGTTTCTTGGTTATGCTTCTAAGTTTAAAGGATATCGTTTGTGGTGTCCTAGCTCCAAGAAAATTATTCAGAGTCGGGATGTAACTTTTAATGAGCCCGTTATATTATCTTCCGGGAAATATTTTGTTGCTTCCCCTATGGGTAATGATGATATGAAAGATGCCAGTGAGAAGGTGGAGGTAGAAGTGAGCCATCAAGCTCAAGAAGTTGGCCCTGTCTCTTTTACAGTTCCTCAGGCTAGCGAGGAGGCTCCTGTTGATAAGCTAAGTACCAGTACCACACGTCCCATCGAACCACCGGTGGAGGATGATCATGTTATTGCTTGTGATAGATTGAGATGAGTTATAAAGAAGCCCGCTCGATATGCTAACACTGATGATGATGGGCTTATTTCTTATGCCCTTGCAGTTGCATAAGAAATTCCCGAAGGAGTTGACCCTTCTACTTACTCTGAGGCAATTTCTTGTCCTAATTCCTCAAATTGGTTAGTGCCTATGCAAGAAGAGATGGAAAGCTTGCACAAAATAATACATGGGAATTATGTGAGCTGCCCAAAGGCCGTCGTGTATTGACTGCAAAATAGGTCTACAAACTAAATGATGGTATTCCCGTGGTTGAAGAAGCAAGATGGAAAGCTTGCTTAGTGGTTCGTGGTTTCCACCAGAAGGAAGGTATTGACTTTAATGAAGTTTTCTATCCTGTTGTTTGTCATACCTCCATTAGAGTGTTACTTGATGTTGTTGCTCTTTTTGACTTTGAGTTGGAGCAACTTGGTATTAAAACTGCATTTCTTCATGTAGAATTAGAAAAAGAAATTTATATGAAGCAACCTGAGGGTTTTGTTATTCCTGGCAAGGAGCAATTTGTTTATCGGTTGAAAAGATCTCTTTATGGCCTTAAACAAGCTCCAAGACAGTGGTACAAAAGGTTTGATTGCTTTATGCTTGGGCAAGACTACACACGCAGTAAGTATGCTAATTGTGTGTATTTTCGACAGTTTTCTAGTGGTTCCTTTGTTACTTGTATTTATATGTTGATGATATGTTGATTTCTTCTAAAGACAAATCTTTGATCAACAAGTTAAAATTTCAACTTAATATTGAGTTTGAGATGAAGGACCTTGGTGCAGCTAAGAAGATTCTAGGTATGGAGATTCACATGGATTGAAAAGCTGGGAAGCTTTGCCTGTCTCAGAGGAAGTATTTTGAGAAAGTCCTCGATAGGTTTAATATGTTTGATTGTAAACCTATTTCTACTCCGTTTGCTGCTCATTTCAAACTATTTGTTGACTCTTGTCCTAAATCCGAAGAGGACATTGAAAGGATGTGTACTATCCCGTATGCTAGTGTTGTTGGTAACCTTATGTATGCTATGGTTTGCACTAGACCTGATTTAGCTTTTGCGGTAAACATGGTGAGCCGATACATGCCTAATCCTGTAAAGGATCATTGGAATGCCGTGAAGTGGATTCTTCGTTATGTGAAAGGGTCCGTTGATATTGGTTTGGTATTTGATAGAGACAAGGCATCGTCTTATGATGTTGTTGGGTTCGTTAATTCTTATTATGGTGGTGATCTCGATCGCAGGAGGTCTATTTTTGGTTATATTTTTTCACTGTGCTCTGGTGCTATGTCTTGGAAAGCACAATTACAGTCTATTGCAACCCTTTCTACTATCGAAGCTGAGTATATCATTGCAACTGAAGGTGTTAAAGAAGCTACATGGTTGCGAGGTTTTCTTATTGATCTTGGTGTTCAACCGGGTACTACCGTTGTATTTTTTGATAGCCAGAGTGCTATTCATCTTACCAAGGCCGATTCTCATTGCTCGAAGACCAAGCACATTAGCGTTAAGTACCACTTTATCAGAGATACTATTCTTTGCAGGGGAGATTGTGGTAAAGAAAGTTCACACGTCAGAGAATCCCACAGATATGTTAACCAAGCTACTTGCTATTACTAAGTTTAAGCATTGCTTAGACTTAGTTGATGTTTTTCATGCTTAAATTGCCTTTCGGGGATTTTCCTGTAGGGCGTTATGGGGGGACGAGTGTTGATGTTGATGTATTTTGGTCCAAGGTGAAGATTGTTAGAATATGTCCCAAGTTTCATGAAATTGTCCCATTCCAACTGGAATTCGATTGGCTTGTCTCATTCCAACTGGGATTTGACTGGTTGTACCCTAAACCAATTTGACCATCTTCAACCCCTATTTAAAGGAGATTTTTGGCCAAAACATCAAGAGAAAGAGAACGACTATCAAGACTATACATAAGACTATATTCCACACTTAGGTTAGAGAAAGTTTTCATTGAGAGATTGTAATCTTTCATTTCATTTGATCTCGTTGTGCTTCGACACCCTGTTGAGATCGTTTTGTACTCCTCACCTTATAATGGATTTCTCTGCGCTTCGCGTCCCGTGGTTTTTCCTGTCTTGGGTTTTCTACACAAATCTTGTATTCATTACTTTTATTGCTTTCTTGCATTATTGTTCTTGTGTTGGTGCATCCTAATCGGTTCCGCTGCATCGTTTGGTTATTTCGTAACGACGACGACGACGACAACAACAACAACAACAACAACAACAACAATAATAATAATAATAATAATAATAATAATAATAATAATATACAAGGGTTTTCAAGTAATTTATTTTCGAAAAAGGAAAAAAAAAACCACCAAAAGAGAAGTGCTTAACAACAATGCCTAAACCCCAAAACCCAACCCTTACCCACTTTTTGGATGGATGTTTCCTGTGGTTCATTAATGTATTATTTTTTATGAAACCATATTTGTTTCCATTGTTCTTAAAATAATGTTGTATGGTGTTGTAAAGCCATTGTAATTTCATGGTTAAATAACCACGAAAAGTTTGTAACCACGGATTTGGTGGTTTTTGCGTGGTTACGTATTTCATTTTTCCATTATACCCCCACCCTCAACTACCGATGCCACCGCTACCCTACCACCCACCCCCACCACCACCTACTACCCCTCACCACCACCCTCCACTACCCCCACTACCCACTCAATGACCACCCCTATCCACAACTTACTTATTTTTTAAGTTCCTATTTTACCCTTTTTATTTAAGTAATTAAGGGTAGGTTGTAATTAAGAGTTAAGGATATTTTTGTAAACTTAAACATTATTATACAGTACCATACCGTCAAGCCAAACAATAAAAATATTATTGAACCACAACAAACAATACAGTCTATCCAAACTTGTATTTACTAATACAATACAATATAGTACCATACTATACAATATGATATTGTACATTATGAAACCATGGGTAACGACCATCCAAACATAATGTTAAACCCTTTCATCGTTCAGTGCACTCAACCTAGGCATCACTAAAGTGACAGGTTAATCTTTTTTTTTTTCTTTGATAATGTTAGCCGTCATATTCTTTTTTTATTTTATGGCATAAATCTTGTCGATTTATGAGGTATTTTAACAGAGTTACAATATTGAATGCAATGTGGTGTATTAAAATTACGTTTTTGTCAGCCGCTGCCTTCTTCTTTTATTTAATGGGATCAAACTTGTCGATTTACGAGGTATTCTAACAGAGTCACAATATTAAATGCAATGTGGTGTATTGATTATGAAAATTCGATACTTGACCTAATAATGTTAATAGCACTGCTTGCTACATGCTTAGACTTCTTTATATCATAGTTGATGTTCTTCAAGAAAACTTGTTGGGAAGCATAATAATTTCTTAATCTAGATTCGGGACATATGTTGTTCCAACCTTAGGTGTGCTATTCAAGTATTTTATTGATCCCCTTATATGAAATTTCAACTCTACCACTGCTTAGAGTGAATTTTTAATGTGTAAAATTTTACAATTGGATTACAGGAATCACATGATATTAATATATGAGCTCAGTAGGACTTAGGAACAATATTTCTGCTATAGTAATCAAATAAAAGCATCTAGTAAATAATAATAATTAAAGAAGGGCTTACAAAATTCATCACTAGTTTAGCAATCTTATATGACGTATCATAATCCCAGTTTGATTGTGTTGCAACTCTACCCAAGAAAGTGTATGCACTATAGGCTAAAACTTTTAAATAGACTTTTTGATGGAAAAATTTTCAGTGAGCTCTGCCACTATGTTTATTCAGTAGCACTATTGTTGTAGAAGGAATCTCCATAAATTGTCAAATATAATCTCCATAGCACTGTTGTTGTTGTTGTCAGTTTTTGTGTTATGTTAAATGGAATTTTCTTTTCTCTTTTGAATTTGTGCATAAGAGCAGTTTAATTTTGTTTGAACTGCAGTTCAAAGCTCATGACGGTTGTTTAAGGCGATGTCCGAATTTTAGTGGATTATGCATAGAGAAGGATAGCATTAGGAGCAATTGCGGTATGCCAAAATAAAGTTTGAAGGTAGCCTGAAATGGCTTGAAGTAATTGTGTTAGAGAGTTCGACCCTTAGAGGGGATGAAAAGCAAAGTGCTCGGTCACAAGCTATTGACTCGATTATGGCAAGTCCAATTTCTATTGCTAATGACTATAATCGTAATAGCCGAGGCTTCTTACCGTTCATTGAGAGGTTGTACCCTTTGGCTGATAGCGAACATATGTGGAGGTTCGAAAAGGGCGAATTATCAGAGATAATGATTCCAAAAATATGTGGAAGATCGTGAATGAATTATGCATTAGTTTCTCTGATTACTACAGAAGAATCTTCCGATAAGTAGAACAATTTTTTTTGCTTGATTATCATTTGAAGTTCGAGAACTTTAACTAGTTTCTTTTGGGAAAAATTGTTTAGACAAATTGCTTTAGGCCTCTTGATAATACACTCTCACGATTATCTTCCTGAGAACTCATGTGATGCAATGCTATGCGGTGTTCGTCGTAAAGTGTGTATGTATGATTTGGATGTCCGATCCAGATCGTAAGTACTAAACTCAATTAACCGTCAAAGTTTCAATATTTATCCTATATTAACATTTTCTAACTATTTTATTAAAAATTTGTAGGCACTCGCACAAATTTGAACAAGGACTTCCATTATTTTAAGAGCTTCCGTCTTCATTTTATCAGATTTATGCCGCTACCAATTGAAGTGGCGCCTCCACCACATACATCTGAGGGTTTGCATATACATCATGATGTCCAATACTAATTTGGCTTGATATCTAAGATTAAGGGGTTGTGCGGATATGTCTGATCAGATTACTTTATGAATGTTTTTGGCATTTGACTATCATACTTTTCAGGTATGTCTGATCAGATTTACTTTATGAATGTTTTAGTCATTTTTTTTGTCATACTTTTCATATTTGTCATTAATAGAATTGCCATCCTTAATTTGAAAGGATAAAGCACGTTTGAGATAAGCACAAAATTATTATTTATATTGATAAAGATTAATTGAAGCTAATGAGATGCTAGCCAAGTTTTTGCAATATATTACATTGGATCTTGTTATAAAAAATATTACTACTAATATGAAGATTAAGAAGTTTAAATTAAAGTTCCAAAATATTATACTGTTAAAAAGTTTTAAGAAGATAGTCTTTTCATATATAAAAAAAAAAAGAATTATACTCTTTTTCTTTTTTTACAAAATTCAATATTGTCTAAACATTAATAAAATAATAAAATTGTCTATTTAAATTTTTTGGGGCCCCAACGTTTGTGAGAGTATAAAGCAAAACATTTATTAGTTTTTTCCTTTGAGCCGCCCTTGACTTTGACTGTGTGAATATCAGAGATATTGCTATGCGCTTACAAATACAGAATGAGAGAGTTGTCATTCAAAAAATCTATTAATGAAATATGAAAAAACATCTTATGATTTGTGCAATTTGAATCTTTAATAATTTTTTTAATTCAAGGGAGATGTATCAATGTTTTTTATTCTTATATTCATTGTAAAAAGAAAATAAATTTGATTTTCACTATTGTAAATACAAAAAAGATAATCTCTTCATAAATTTTCTTGTATTATATCGTAACTTTTTTAAAATATTTTTTGTACATATACAAGTGATATAGACTATAATGTGTTGCATACTAGTAATTGAATATTTAGTGAATGACTAGAGAAAACATTTGTTTAATTTAAACTCACATAGTACTCAATTGGGCGATTAAGGATATGTTGTGGACCCAAACCTTTCTGAGTTGGACACTACCAATATGGATATTGAAAAGGAGGGACCAACGAGGAGGAGCACTCGCACAAGGACTGCACCAAGGAAACTAACAGATTTGTTATGACTGGCAAATGACGTGAAGGGCAAGAAAAAATAGGAGAAAGTTGTTAAGAGTCTTCTTCTTCTTCTCACCTTCAATGTTCTTCTAACTTCTCATTTCCTTCTTCCTTATTTATCAAGTCAATAGTTGATAATTTCTATTTAGCTATTGAATTCCCGTTGTAATTGTTCAGTTCCTATCAATTTCTATATCACATCAGTGAGTTTGGTAACATTGCTATTTCATTGGTGCTTTAAGTATGCTACTCTGTTAAGGTTTGTTATAAATTTCTCTATGATCCTAATAATATTAAAGCAGAGAGGAAGCTAGAAGATAGTGCTAGCAACCCTGAAACGAAAAAGAAGAAAGCCTAGTAGATTGAATTTCTATTTTATATTTTTCTTTTTCATAATACGTTCATGAAATCTTATAAATATTTTATCTTTACATCCTCAGTTATATCAGGTAAACTATTATTATTATTTTCAGAAAAGGGAGGGGATTTAAAATTGACCTGATGAACTGATCCCTTAAGGACCGCTTGATGGCCCAATCGGGTTCAAATCAAACTAACCCTTAAATTATTCTAGCTAGAAAATAGATAAATGTTAAATATCAACATAAATACTACGAAGAATAGATAAATGTCAAATATCAATATAAATACTATGAAATCACATACCTGAAATATCATTTATTCATCTCACCATTACCAGTATCTACATCTACCTTTGTTGATATCCACTTCATCCAAAAACTTTCTTACAAGATGAGGTAGTTTGTTTTCAAACATATCCAGTCTATTCATTTGAATTTTTTCTATGTGCTCTACCAGTTTCACTTTGATTATCTCCCTTAAGCTTTGAAACCTGGTTGATGTTACTTGCTCCATCTTTTCAACAGTTATAATCTTCTCGGCATTTTTGTGTTTTCTTCAATTTGCTTTTGAATTGAGAAATTGCATTATCCATTAGTTATTTTTCTTGTAAATAAATCTCATACTGACAACCTAAACAAGAATCATAAATTAGTTTTACTCAATAATTTACAAATATAAAACTTATAAAGAGTTCAAAATATCTGTCAAAATACTTTGAAATCCAGTTTATACTACTTTTCTCCTTAGTATTCTAATTTAGATGACCTTTATTGTGTCTTTTTTTTTCTTTTTCTGCTAAATACATGCCCATCCTACTCCTTTTCATATTTGAACTCCTAACTTGCTCCTTCATAGGCTCTATTTCTTATTTGCGTCTCGTCAAATACCTAAAAAACTCAAAATTTGTGGGTGCGTCTTGAAATACTTTTGAAGCCTCTTGGATAAAGGCTCAACAAAAAACTTAAGGAATGGCTCAAGCATCGTAGTCGGGCTTGCCAATAGTTACTACAAAACTTGCACCTAGCACACAATGTAATGAAAAATCAGTTAACACACTTTTAACTAATTGTGCTCATCTTTTAACCAATGAATTTGGAAAAAAAAAAAACCAACCTAAACAAGGATCACTTTTTGTATTATTTTCAAGAACCAAAATCTCACACCATTGTTCCACTACTCCATCCATCAAAATTGATCAAAAATTAGCTACATAGAACAATGACAACTACGCCTCAATCCCAAATGAGTTAGCTTAGCCTAGTGGTCGACGAAATGAATATAGAAATGTCATACCTCAACAAAAGGGAGTGTATTAATGCCCCGGCCTTAAATATAAGAAAAGGCTAAAAAGTAACTAAGGGAGGCAACTCATCATTTACTTTTTAGCCTTTTCTTATATTGTTTATCCTGTTTTCCGTATGATGGTATGTATCTTTTATGTTGCAAGGCTCGAGAATGCAAAACAGGCT
This sequence comes from Lycium ferocissimum, assembly GCF_029784015.1. Taxonomy (NCBI): domain Eukaryota; kingdom Viridiplantae; phylum Streptophyta; class Magnoliopsida; order Solanales; family Solanaceae; genus Lycium; species Lycium ferocissimum. Next base: position 38,635,350 of record NC_081343.1, read on the forward strand.
AAAATAAAGGGGAAAAAATCAGATAGGTGGGCTCCCCTGTCGGTGTGTCATGCCAGGTGTCGCGTCTCGTTTGCAGAAAGTGTAGATATGCTTATTTTGGAATACTTTATGGGCGTAAAAATAAGCATACAATGTTTTTATTTTAAATATCATAATTGAGTGCTGCAATGTTAAGTGCATAAGTTGATTTTCTATGTTAAGTGCATAAATTGATCTAAAGTCAAAATACTTCATGGGCGTAAAAATAAGCACTTCATTTTTTTTGTCTTTTAGATATCTTATTCGAGTTGTTAGGTGGCAGTGATAATGAAAATGAAGTAAAAAGATCTTTTCCTGCTTAGACCAAACATCAAACCCATTGTAAAAGAGCAATTTGTCCAATAAAATTATTTCCTGAAAATCAAAAGAGAATTCCAGAAAATTTAAAGCGTTCTTGAGATTTTTTTTTTTTTTTTTTACTAAAAAATTCTTTATATGTTCAAGCCATGTGATCTAAACTTATTTAGAAAAGAGTTCAGAAAATGTCTAAGGGAATAATTGAGTGGTCGAAACAGAAACGCGATGATAAAAAAATAAGGCAGTTGGAAAAGAGAATTTGCATGCCTTCGTTGATTATGAAGATGATTCTGGGTAATCTTTTAAAAAAGAAAGAAAAAGAGATGTGAAAGGCAATAATATTTGTTGCTAACCCGTAAATGTTGTCGCTATGTTAAATGCATAACTCGACCTTAAATAGAAACACAAAAGTGCAACAGAGACCAATAATAGAGCATGACAATTATAATCATAATACTAATAGGCTGAATTATGTACGATAAAAAATAATAAAACGTAAAAGGAAGTTGAACCACTATCACACACACCCTTAGTTGGTCACATAAATGATAGACCTATATGGCATGAAATTATGGCGGTCTTGATTCCCCTATAAATAGTTGATCGAGTCTATACGGAAGTTTGCTGAAGACAATGGATGAACTAAGAGATGAGCATGACAGATTTTCTAAGAAGGTACAAAAGGCTAAGGGAAAAAAGGTGTCATAGGAGGCAGTTATAAATAGTAGTGTCGCATTATCACGACCAAATACCCAAATATTCTACAATACGAAAAAAAAAAAAAATCATCGATTTTCTCAACAACAAACCAAAAGAGGGAATTGCTATAAAAATGATTGGTAATTTGTCATCTGATCTTTTCTCTGATTGGAACAAAGCAAGGGGCATGGAGCACCATAGGAAATGAGAAAAGAAGGTAAGGAGTTCATCGTGGTTCCATTTCATATTTGTCAGGTTTATGGCAAAAATGTGAGATGTTGGGTGGATAACGATGAAACCTTTAAGGAACTTGAAGGTAGTAGGTACACAAATGATATTATTAATGCGTTTAAAACCGAAAAATGGGAAATGGATGAACACAACTCAAGTGGAGGATGCCTAGTGCCCAAATATTCGAACTTCCAAGAGAAAATACCACCAACAACTTTAGAATATTGCAATGCTTTGAAGAAAAAGTTTATGTTGTTACACATTAAGGCACGTAGGTATGATGAGCGTCGGGTGTTTAAAACCTTTACGAATTTTCTACAGGACAACATCACTAAAAAGAAGAAGATGATGATATAGGAACTTTCTACGCAACACTAGTCTCTAACCTCAGGATACTGTGAGCCTTTGAAAACCATACCAAGCCACTTGAAATAGTTTATGACATTCTTTTCACAAGATACTAGATGAGAACTTGCGAGTGGATTGCTAAAATCATTGGAGGAGATGTGACTTTTACATACCCTTAGTCATGACAAGCTGATACACGCCCTTCGTCTGTTTGAAAAAGTGAAAGTGCTCCGTGCGTTTAATATCGTTGAGATAGATGATAAACTTAACCGTGGTTCAAGGCTTAATGGATGCTCTTCCAATCACATGATTTCCAAATCAGTCCATTGATGTTCTATGTTGTTTGACTTTTTGTATGCATTCTTCAGATAATTCTTTTTGTTTTTGTCTGCTAGTACTTATTGTGGAAGGTACTGATGTGGTATTTTCGCTTTATATTCTACTAGCATAGCCACACTATGTCGTTTACTCATGGATGCTATCTTTGGATTTGAAACCTTTTCTTATACTAGCGCAAGCATCTTACACTTTTGAAATCGCAATATGTTTTGCCTAACAAAACCCCTTAGTTAACAATTAAGTAAAACTTGTAGTATTTTAGAATCTGTAGAAAGCGCTCTTGAAATTATTTATTTATTTCAAAAGATTACTGCTATATTCAAGATATGCAAATTAAAAATCTAAATTTATTTAGAAGAAAGTAGTTTGAAATTTTTTTCAGGGGAATAGTTGAGTGGTTGAGTTATAAATGCAACAACAGAAAAATAAAGTGGTTGAAAAAATGAGGATATGTATACCTTTGTCGATTATGAAGGTGTTTCTGGGTAAGATCTTAAAAAGAGGATGACAAGAGGCATGATAGTTGAAGAAAGGGGGAGATGTGTCTGTTGAAGGACAAGAAAGAGCACCTTTGAAATAGAGAAAAGATAATAATATTTGTTTTTTGATTAGTACAATGGTGTTACTATGTCAAAGTGGTGGAAAAATGAGGATTGCATATATGTACTAACACGGAAATTAACTGCCACATAGTGGAGCTAAGAATATATCCGGGGTCTAGGCAGAAATGTGACAATGGGAAAGAAGGTGGTTGGAAAATAAGGATCTGCATACCTTTGCCGATTCTGAAGATGATTCTCGGTAAGTCTATTCCGATTTGTAAAGTCACTTGGCGACATTAAAACTCATTACCAGTCGACCGTAAAGAAGGAGACTACAATTGGCTAATACGGGGCAATTTGTCTGATTTAGCCTCTTTAGAACTTAGTTATCAATTTTGCAAAAATAGTTGTACTTCAAAATCTTTGAAGTGCAATAATTATATTACTTAAGAATTTTTGGTCATGAAGGCTTACTGTTTAGGATATATGTACTAACGCGTGAATTAATTACTATATAACAACACAAAAAAAAAAAAAATACATGGTCGAGATAAAAAGTGACAATAGGGAAATAAGTGGTTGGAAAATGAGGAGCTACATACCCTTGCAGATTGTGAAGCTAACTTTGGGTGCCGCCGATGATAATTCTCGTAGTTGAATTCACATGTATCAAAAAATAGTAGTACATCAAAATCTTTGAAGTGCAAAGATTTTAGTTCTTAAATTTGTTTGGCATTAGGCTTACTGTTTAGGAATATATTTACACACATGTAAATTTATTACTATGTAGCCGTACAAATATATATCCAGAGTTGAGGTAGAAAAATGACACCCCGCACTTTTGTAACCAAAAAAAAAAAAAAAATTGGAACCAAACTAACTCATTAAAAAAAAAAAAAAAAAGAACTAAACTAGGCTTCACGCACAGAATCTGTGCGTGAAAGGGGTATTTTTTTTTTTCTTTTTTCAAGCTATCAAAAATCACGTTTTTTTCCATACTTTTGGCAAAGATTAGTTATGTTTCAAAACCCCGAAATATCAATATTTTATATAGAATTTAATATATTTTTTTGCGTACAATAATGTCGGCTCATTACATCAAGTATACCTAAACGTTTGGATCGTCGTTTTAGGGGTTGTAGAGTGCCCCGAAGTAAGTTTTGTTTGCTTGGAAACTTTGTTCTTTAGATCTAAGTGTCATATTTTATAGGATTTTGATTTAAGTGTTTTGAAATAAAAATATTATATTCAAAAATAATTCATCCAATCCAAAGAGGTTCAACCAAGGTATAATATATCTCATTCAATGCTCCCACCAAGGTTTGATCCCATGTTGTTGGCATAAAAAAGAAGTGAGTAAAAAAGAGAGGCTAAACCACCAAGCCAAATTGGTGAAAGCAACAAAGTAGACACTTTTTATTTTTTATAATGTTCACTGATGCTATTTAACTCATTTTCATAAATTGAATTTCGAACCTCGAAATTGACATTCAAAACATCATTACGACGGGATTAGCATCTCGAAATAGATTTTTTATCATTAGATTTTTACTAGAGAAGAATGAAATTTTTGCACAAATTTGGGGAAAATTGAAATTGAATGGGATAACGAGCGTTTTTTGAAAAATCGGCTTGGCCAAACCGCCTTGCGGCCGTTTGTCTGCGTAGATCTCGAAAAAATACCCTGAATAAAAAAAAATTGCGTAAATCGGACATCCGAGCGCAAAGTTATGACCATTTAAAGTTTCAACAATTTACAACTAGTTTTCTACCTATGCTCCGATCCTTACTTTTTACTTACGTGAGTGAAGAGGCATATGTATACTTGATGTAATGAGCCGATATTATTGTACGCTAAAAAAAATATTAAGTTCTATATAAAATATTTATATTCCAACGTTTTGAAACGTGACTAATCTTGATCAAAGTATGAAAAAAAACTTAAAGATAATAAGTTTCCAAACTTACTTCGAGACACTTTACAACCCCTAAAACGACGATCCAAACATATATGTATACTTGATGTAATGAATCGACATTATTTTACCCTAAAAAAAATATGAAGTTCTATATAAAATATTTATATTCGGTGTTTTGAAATGTGTCTAATCTTCGGTCAAAGTACTGAAAAAAGCTTAATTTTGAGTTTGATTTCCAAAGATGATGAGTTTCCAAGCAAACAAAACTTACTTCGGGGCACTCTACAACCCCTAAAACGACGATCCAAACGTTTATGTATACTTGATGTAATGAGCCGACGTTATTGTACCCAAAAACATATATTAAGTTATATATAACATATTAATATTTCAGGGTTTTGAAACATAACTAATCTTTGCTCAAAGTATGAAAAAAAAACGTGATTTTTGATAGCTTCAAAAAAAAAAAAAAAAAAAAAATACCCCTTTCACGCATAGAACCACACGTGAAAGGACCAAACTTAAAAAGTAACAATTTGATCCTTTCACGCATGCATTCTCGTGCGTGGCCTAGTTTTTTTTTTTTTTTTTTTTTAATGGGTTAGTTTGGTTTCAATTTTTTTTTTTTTTTTTTTTTTTTTGGGTTAGAAAAGTGCGAGGCTCGGAATAAGTGGTTAGAAAAAGAGGATCTGTACACAGTTGCCAATTGTGAAGCTGATTCTAGGTAAGTCTATGCCAGTTAGTAGAGTCACCGATGACATTCAAAGTTATAAGAAGACCCTATAGAAGAAGACAACAACTAACAAATACAAAGCAATTGATCTGATTTTGGTGTCGCCAATGAGAATTGTTGTAGTTGAATTTAAATATATCAAAATATAATGTTACTTCAAAATCTTTAAAGTGCAAAAATGATAGTTCTAGAAATATTTTGGATTGAAGGCTTAATGCTTAGAAATATATGCACTGATGCGTGAATTTATTGATGCATAGCGGCACAAACAATATATCCATGGTCGAGGCAGAAAAGCGACAACAGAGAAATAAGTGGTTCGAAAATGAGGATATTTGCATATCTTTGCCGATTGTGAATATGATTCTGGGTAACTCTATTCCGACTTGTAAATTCACCAACGACATTCAAAGTTATTTGTGTACCTAAAGAAGTAAACGACAATGGGAGAATATAGAGCAATTGGTCTGGTTTATATGCTATCGATGAGAATTGTCAAAGTTGTATTTACATGTATCAAATTTGCAAGAATATTTGCACTTCAGAATCTTTGAAGTGGGAGGTATAGAAATTCTGGACGCGAATTACCTTCGTTAAGGTGAAGATGGTTCTGGGTAAGTCTACTTTGATTTGAAAATTGACCAGTGACAATAATTAGCACACCCTAGAAAAGGAAACAATGATGGGTGAATACAGAGCAGTTGGTCTGATTTTGTGCGCGCGAGAATTGTCGGAATGGATTTTACATAGATAGTGATGTTCAGGCGTTAGTTTAAGTTAGAGAAGCGAGGAATATATTCCGAGAGACTACGGGGAGACAGGGGGAAAGGGAAGGAAAGAATCACGAAGCTTTTCTAATTAGCAGTTCTAATTCACGTAGCAAAAAAATATAGGGAAAAGGGTAAAATTTACCTCTCTACTTTCGGATATTGTTACATTTGACCTCCTTTATACTATCGGGATTAATTTACCCCTGTGTTAGAAGATTTTTTAAATATACCCCCAATTTGACGGATTCACCTCATTCCATTTTTTATTATCCAATTTCACTTCATAATCCATTAACCCTTTATCCGTAAACCGCTACCCACATAATATAAAATAAAGTGATCTTTTTTTTTTAATGTATTAGGACGTTTTAATCAATTTTGACATATAAATTGCATTTTAGTTCATGATATATTATAATCCCATTTCGCAGCTGAGTCACAAACAACATAGTATTTACCTTTCTTCTTTTTCCCTCTCAAAAGGAAATTGCATTTTCTGCCTCCTGTGTTCGCTATTTACTTTCTAGTCAATTAGAATTTTACAATTATCCTGTTGATTAATAGGGCATGTGTCCCTGAGACCTTTTAATTGTGAGTTAGCTCCTCGAAAAGATAGTTGTGGACTTAAAAGGAGATATAATGGTGAGCTCCACTTTCGAATCAACAGTCTTTGTTGCGTCATCACATAACCCACAAAAAGAATTGAACCATATACTTCCGATTGGTGTTGAATATCCAAATAAAAATAAGTGTTGAAATATAGTATAAAGAAACGCCCTACTCGATCGGAATAAATAAACTAGGGAGGGAAAAGATTACAACCAAAGAAAAAAAAAATTCAAGAATTTGAGTTCTTTCATTTTGTTTGGATGTGCTAACTAAATTTCAATGAATTCCATCACACACAGACGTAATTCGCCTCATCCTATCATAGTCTGTCCGCAATACTAGAATAACAGATAGAATAGTTGATTTTTGGTAGATGAATCTGTAGAGATAACCCGTCAATTTATGCGTCAAAAATCGACAAAAAAGTTTTAAGACATTAAGAAAAGGGGTCATTTTATTTTATATTATACAGGTGATAGGTTACAGATTTATGGGTTATGAAGTAAAAGTTAGGTAATTAAAAGAGAAATTGGGGGAATTCGTTATATCGAGGGGTATATTTAAAAACCTTGTTAACGGCAGGGGTAAGTTTGTCCCGGTAGATAACACAGATTAAAAATATATCAAAAAATATAGGTGTAAATTTGATCCTTTTCCCAAAAATGTGCAACTTTGCGTTCCAAATAAAAGAACATACCGCCTGGAGCCCTTAACATTAACATGACAACTCTAATTCACATATAAGAAAATCTATATAACTTCACATCCGAAGTAAAAGAATATGTCGCTTTAACATTAACATGAATTTGTTGATGATCATAACTCTTTCATTTGAGTCGGCCCATGATCTGCACGGGCTAAGCTCATAAGTCATAAGAGCAGCACAGAAAAAAAATGCAGCTGAATGATTAGGCAAATTCTGGATTCACATTTGGTATCCTGATCATCATCTTTTAATGGTATTTCATTATATTTACAGTATTATTCAATGAACAATATTGAGAGTTGATAAATAGTCAAACCATGTATTCAGCAAAATATTTGCTAACTCATTCAATTATATTCAAATGTCTAATTTAGCTTAAGGTTGTCAGTGATGTTACAGTGATTGTTTTTTTAAGAAAATAAAAATAAAAATAGCACATTTCATATTGCAATAGAATTTTGTTAGAGAACAGAAGGTCAGGAGCTTTATAGCCTGTTTAGCCAAGCTTATTTTTTTCTAAAAGTACTTATTTTAAAAAAAAGTGAGATGTTTGGCTAAGCTTTTGAAAGAAAATAAGTATTTTTGGGGAGTAGCAGAAGCAGTTTTTCAGAAGCTAAAAAAAGTAGCTTTTCCCCAGAAATACTTTTTTGAAAAACATTTTTGAGAAAATACACTTAAAAGCACTTTTAAAAGCTTAACCAAACGCTAATTGCTACTCAAAAGTGTTTTTTAAATTAATTGGTCAAACATAAATTGCTTCTCACAAAAAGTACTTTTTAAAAAAATACTTTTAAAAAAAATTACTTTTCAAAATAAGTTGATTTTAGAAGCTTGGCCAAACAGGCTTTTAGTCTTGAACACTACTCAAATTAATTTTTATTAAGCTTACTAAATTACATTATTTCTCTTTATCAGATTAGCATAATATCAAAATGGAAAAAATAGTAATATCTTGTTGGGGTAGCATGGGCTTTTTCACATCTAGTCTAATATACATTTTTGGGGAAGTTACATAAATACAAGTAAATAAGTAAAATATTTCATAGTCTACAACTATTAACTAAATTACATAATCTACAATATATATTCTATATTTAGGGTATATGTATAATTTTATACCATAGATAAAAAAATGTTGCTATGAATAAAAGGCTAATAATAATAAGGAGTTTCCTATATTAATAACAACCTAATTAAATACATATCAAAACACATTAATTACTTTTCTAAATATCCCAATATACTAGGCTAGCATTAATCCATAAAATACTATACTACAGTTTATATGATATATATTATACAATTCCTTGAACAAGTATATATATACTCTTGTACTTATATATACATATATTTCACTATTATATGCTATATATACATATATATATATGTATATATATATATATATATATATATATATATATATATATATATATATATATATATATATATATATATATATATCTTTGACCACATACATTATTGTATATATTAGGCATATATTGTTTATTATATTAAATATATACAAATGTAAATTTAATGGATTTAATTTTCCTATTTCATGGAAGAGAGAGAAAAAAATTGAATAGAAAATATGTGATGGCAGAAAGGAAGCCAAGTTTAATGGGATGAGGTGTCAATTAATTAAGATCCTATTTTAGTGGTAATCCATAAGTAATTATATTATTCTATCTATATATTGTATATTGTATATTGTATACTTTATATGTTATTGTAGAGTAAAATTGGTTGGCACATAGAGTAATATATTCATATATTAGGTATATCGTAATATTATATACTATATACACAAATAATATTATTATATTATGTACTATATATAATATACAAACTTAAAGATACTAATTTCTTCTATTATGTTCACAAACATTTTGTTATCATCTTTTCAGTTTAATATACCAAATTTGAATATACCATATACTTTCTAAGGTATATCTTCATGTACATTTCTTGTACCATATTTCCATATATCATATCTTTTCATGTACTTTTCTTAATATTAATATATTCAAATAATTTCTTTTAGTAACAAAAAAATAATTGAATCATCATCAAGTGAAATTTTAAAAAAAGAATAAAAAGGAGGAAATGAAAGAGAAAAAAAAAAGGTCTTTTTAAAACGGTAGATAGAATATGGTATTTGAAGTTGATTTTGTTATGTTTATTTGGAAAATTACATTCTAATGATTTTGAAAGAAAAAGAAAGTAAAAAGTGGATATGCATTAATGGTAGTAACTCTTAAAATTAAGTATTATTGATTTTTAAAAAGGTTGTATTTTTGTAATTAAGAAGTTAAAATTTTGAATAAGTTGTATTTATGTAATTTTTTTAAAATAGTTGTAATCTTTTTAATTACCATTTGAAAAAATTGTATTTGTATGACTTTCCCTACATTTTTTTTTGTGCGGATTGGCCTTCAAACGCACTGGTCTTTAATTTTGGGTTTGCCCCCTCCAATTGCTGGTCTTTAATTTTTACTTTTCGCTTAAACAGTGACCGAAAATACGTTGAGGTTTTCGGGTTCAAACTCTCGTTCAGTCAAAAAAGAAAAAGAATTTCGTCAGGCAAGGCTTTCGCGAAACCACTACCTTAAAGCCTAACATTTGCCCAAAATTAGGCCTATTCGAGCAAGAGTTAGGCCTTAAGGCTTAATTTTGGGCAAAAGTTTGCCTTAACGCCTAACTTTTCCCGAATAGGCCTAATTTTGCTACGAAACTCTGTCTTGTGATTTTTTTTTTTTTTGACTGAGTGGGAATTCGAATCCAAAATCTCGGAGTATTAGGCGAAGGGTAAAAATTAAAGACCACCCCGAATAAGGACAATCATGAAAATTTTCCCCATTATAGAACTGTAGAAGCATCCTGAAGCAAAGAAATTGCACGGTTTGTTCTTTGAATGGGATGGTCTTTAATTTTTGGCCTTCAAATGGGCTAGTTTTTAATTTTTGTCCTTCAAAATTAAACTTATGCCTAATGGGGACATAAGTTTTTTAAAGGTGCATATAATTTGTGAGATATTATGATATCAAAATATAAACTTATGCCCCGTGAAAAAAGTTACTATATTTGCCTTGAGAGACAAAAATTAAAGACCAACACAAAATAGGAACAAAAGTGCAAATGACCCTCTTGAAGCAGATAGCACTATTGGCATCTCGGAATTGCTGGCAAAGACTGGTACGTTGTTCACTGGTTTGTTTTTCTCATTTGATGATCGGTATACATTTTGAGATTCTGGCTAATTCAAATTCCTTTGGGAGGAAAAATTTATTGGCGAAAATAGGTATTTTGTCAGTCATATTATTTATCTTAGTTAGGAGTAATTAACTGTCGGATTTAAGTAGAAAAAGATTGAGGGATTTTACCAGAAAGAACACAATAAAGTGGAAAAAAAAAAAAGGGGTTAGGAAGGATCTTATTGGATGACCCCAAAAAACTGGGAAAGGAAAGCAATTAAAAAATAAAGAAAAAGGAGAGCATTGGGGTGGTAGGGCGCAGAGGCGAATCCAGGATTTCAGGAGGATGAGATCACCTTAGAAATTTTTTGAAAAAAAAAAAAGATGCAAAAGTGCATTTTAGCAGGATTCGATCCCATAACTTTAAGGGATTAAACCTAGTACTTAACCATTGCTCCACTCAGTCTAGTTTGATCATGTGTTCCTTCAGTTAATATTAGATATATTGTAAGGATTATATACATAATATACCGAGTTTAGTCGGGTGATCATATATTCACGTGACCCACTTTTTACCCATGGATTCGCCTCTGGTAGGGCGGCGCAGGGGAGAAAGAGAGAATTTTGAATTTTCCAAATCATGGAGGGAGAAAATAATGTTTAGTAAAGATGTAACTTTCTCTATAACAATGGAATCTAAATTTATGAATGAAACATTAGGGGCCTGTTTGGAAAGCCACGTGGTAATTGGAATTGGTGTAATTACTAGGGTAGTAATTACACAGCCTGGTATTTATACAGTAGTGTAATTATAACAATCTGTTTGTTTATTATAACGTAATTACAATTTAATTACAAGCGTCTTTGTTTGGTTGCACAAGTGTAATTACACACTTAGTTTAATTTAAAAATAAAATTTAATTATAAAAAAATGGAAATTAATATTTAAAAAATATTTGCCTTTATAATTGAGATTAAATTAGTTATTTAATAACACATTGTTTCTTGAAAATATATTAATTAATTAATAATCATATATTTATAACTAATATTGTAAAAAATAATTGATATATATTTTTCAAATTAATAATATTTAATTTTAATTAATTATAAAAATTAAAAGAAGACTTTTTTGTATGAATGTCATGGATTCGATGCTTGACAAAAAAATAATATTTATAAATATAATGCCATAACATTATTCAAATGTTTGACACAAAAAACTCATCAACTGTAAGTGAAAAATAAACAACATGCAATGTGAAATGACAAGTCAATAGTACTAAAGCAAATAACTTAAACTTGAAAATATAACTTAAATTCAAAATCCAAAACAAAAAATTTAACATAATACTCTTATGTCAAATTCCAATATTACATAAGTAAGTTCCAACGTAACTTAAGTAAATAATTCAAAAGAAAGGGAAAATATAAGTCTATAACCTCATTCACCGCGAAATAAATTTCTCTACTTATGAAGCACAAAATAATAGGTAATATAGTCCCACAATAACAAGTTACCTAAGATATTCATTTTGCCAACTCCAGCCACCACTCTGCTCCTATAGAAAACCGGTAAAGACAAAAAAATGTTTCATCTTTTTTGGTTTGGCTCCATATATCAAATTAATTAAGATCTCATGGGTCAATTATTAGTGACCCTACGAAATGGAAAATTTGGCTTTAATTAGAGACTTTGTATTATTTGTCACTGTCTAGTAGCGCAGCATCTTCACATTTGGACTACCTGCACCCTAATTTCATAATCCTTGTTAAAGTACACAAATGCTAATTGGACGGCTATCAATCAAGCATTAGGCAACAAATCGACGGAAGTCAACCAAATAAAGATTAGTTAAAATGGTAACCAGTCCTCCGATCCATACGCATTTCATTCTTGTCATGAGCACGTTTTAAGGATATGATATAATAAAAAATTAAGAAGCATTGTACTTATCTTGTTATTAGTTTATTTTGTTTCCAATTTTGCCCATCAAGTCTGTCAATTTTTTTGTGAAAGGAGTAAGGTGAGGCAAGAGTGTAGCTGATATTGGCGAGGCTAACAAATCTTAGCTAAATTTTGTTAAATCCTAGATTAAAGTGTAGAATTTGTAGAAAGGTATAAGTGGACAGGCAAACAAAATTATCATCTAGAAAGGTGAACTTCCAACGTTTTATAGGGAAAAAAAGAAAATGTTCTAAATCTCATACACACACACACACACAAAAAAAAAAAAAAATGGAAAATATTGCGCTTTCCTTTTAATGATGTTTATGTGAATTTGAATAACTCAGACCAGTAAATTTCAGATTGGATATGAAGAAATCGCTGATATAAAAAGCTTCCACTTAATAAATTCTATGCAAATTTAAATAAGTCAGACCAATAAATTTCAAATACTAAATGATTAAAATAGAAACATGTAAAAGATTGAGTTTTCAGAATACTACTTTTCTACCCTTTTGTATAATTTCACCTAATTTATACCCTAACAAAAATGAGTATATGAGGTATACTAACAATTCCTAGACCGATATCTGATTAAATTGTATGCTTTACACAGCTCTAGACAATGCAAAAAATCATTACTAACTTGTTTTATGATAAAAATCAATGCAAGAATCCTCTTCCGTATAAATTTCCTCATAAGATGACCCTAGCGTGTCCACCACATCTTCCGTACTCCAACCCGCACGTAATAACCTCTTCGACAACAACCTCACGTGCGTTTCCAACCCTTTCTTGTCTACAACACACGCGCCGCCATCATTGCCCGAATCACACGCGCCGCCGTCCTCCTCCACCATCATCATCTCTCTAACATCCTCTTCTTTCCACCCTGCTTCCCTCAACCTCAAAAACACCTCCTCTAAATACCCTTCTAGATACTCACTCCACCACCTCCGGTGATACGCGCCGCCACGGGCAGTCTCTCCCAGCCCCATCTTATCCACGCGCCTCCCCATATCGTCCACGCGCCGCCTCATCTCCGTCATTTCCGTCCAGAACTCAATTTTCCTCGCCTTGGTCGCAGCCCATGCCGGTGCGTTCATCAAATTAAACAAACTTGGTCTTCTTAAAATCATTTCATTTCTCTGAAATTCCACTTGATGGAAAAAACCTGATATGTCAAAACTCCATAATTTAACATCCCCATCATGCACGTAAAAAACAGGATTTCCAGCCAAACACGGCGTACAAGGAATATAAAAATGCTGATAAATGGGAACCAAAACAGGAGCTTTTTTCAAGAACCCTTTTGCTATATCAACAGCTTGATCATTATCAATTGGTCTAGTCCCCCATAATTCAAGAACCCAAAAATTACGTTTTTTCACTTCTTTACATAAACTCAAGATTGGTAGATTCTTAATGATTTCTAATTGTTGTAAGGACGATGATCGCCAATTTGGAAATCCAGGGCCAATGGGGAGACCTTCTTGAAGTATAGAATGAAGATCAGGTGGGAAAGTGAAATTGAAATTTGATTCAATGGTTGAGAATTCTATATCTGAAAGTCCTTTTTCGACGATTATTTTTGAGGATTTAAGGTGTTGTATGACATTTTTGGCATAGGCTGCATATGAAAAACAAACTCTTGTTGGTTTTGGATTGCAGATTGTGGTGATGGGGCTAAATGTTTCTGCAACTGTTGCTGCCATTGCTAATGAACTAATTGGAAGTGTTGTTTGGTGATATGAATTTATAAAAGGATTGGAGATGAAGGAAAGTGAATGATAATAGTGGGAAGAGGTTATTTTAGAGTAAATAGTGGAGAATCTGGTGGGATGGGGATGATTTGGCAATAATCCTAAAAAATGATTCACTATTTAAGTCAAACAATAAATGTCTGGTGTATATCTATTAAATACAAAATTATCCCTTAATCTGCGTAGTTAATAAGCATTTTAATTTCATTTTACTAATTTTTAAAAGGATAATTTGATTTAATTTGTGGTGTTTAACCTTATTCACTGAATAAATTATCAAGTTATTTAAAAGATAATTATATATATAATTTAATAACTTTGAATTATCTAAAACATTTTATACTGTCCGTATGTATAAATTTAATATTTATTGTAATAAAAATATCAAATACTCCCTCCGTTCACTTTTTTAATTATCCACAATTGATTTTGCATACCTTTTAAAAAATGAAATGCATATTTTATCATGATATTCGTATTAATTGATGCATAGTCCCAATGGATTCGGAAAATGATTTAGAATGGGTAATTAACGCTAAAAGTAAAATAGAAAAAAAAATTATTTTCCTCTTGATATACTAAAATAACAAGTAAAAATAAAAAATTTATTTTAATATAATGTACACCTACAAGTAAAAGTGAACGGATTTAAATTACCAAAAAAAAAAGTGAACGGATTTAGTATTAATTTATGGTTGAGGAGGGAAGAAGAAGTCGTTGATGAGGAAAAATCGGTGTTTGATTTAGACCGGAAGGATAGACGAAGAGAAAATGGTCCATGATAAATAATATTGTTACGTCAAAATGTTGTTCATTAGCATTGAATAAGTTGAAGTTTGAGGAATCTGATCCTAAAATCAGGACAGATTAAGGGAATCGGTCCAAAATTCTGATCTCATTCTAATGCAATTCTTATCATCAATCTAGAACAATGGTGTGTCAAAATTCTACTTTATGTTTTGAAAAAAGAAAAATCAAATGAGAATAGATGATCCCATCTATCTAAATTCTCATCACATTTTTGATGGTGTCAAAAATTTCACTTGTCGTGATATCATCTCATTTTCAACTTTTTGTCTTTTTCAATATTTTCCAACCACAAAGAACTTAAGGCGGCACCATCCACCCACTCAAATAATAAAACAAAAAGAGTAAAAAAGAATGAAAATATAAGAGTTAGAAATTTTAAAATTAAAAGGAAAATAAAAGAGGGAGAGTAGGAGAAATTAGTGCTAACTAGTTTGCAGTATCCATAAATTTCCTATGACAAACAACTATAAAATATTTATGGACCCAGTCAATCTAGAAATATAAAGCCATGCATTTTGTTTCGATTTTTCGAGTCCAGGATAGATTATATGTATTATGTAACCAATATATGCTGAATTTGGATGATTTTGAGATCTAGCAAAAATCTAATTAGTCGGTAAGTCAATTAGAAGCAGAGCTGTCCTTTGAGTACATCCCATAAAATTAGAAGCAGGGTTGGAAGGAATCTTTAGCCAATTCTTATCCAAGTTTCTTCTCGAAACAGATTTATACAAGTTAAATGTTCAAAATAATTTTTAAGAAAATGTATGGGGAAAAAATGCGAGCACCCTGTTTGTATGTCAGATTAATATATACATAAAATGCATTTTTCGTAAACTGTTATCACTTAATCATAAACAATCAATTCATGTTTTCACTATGAATAAATATTTTTTCATAAATTTTCAAACTAACAATTGTTTGCCACTTTAATTTGTTTATCGAGGTTATCCTATGACTTAATGAGCAAACGGGATTAGGGTATTAAATTAGTTGGTTGGACTGAATTTGGTTGTGGAAATGGCTATGCTAATTAACAGCGGAAATTAATCCGTCCAAATGGTATTTGGCTGAGATGAGATAAGTCATGATTGGTTAAGCAATTGATCATAGCTCGATTCACCCAGCTATTATTGAGTTTTCATTTTTTTAATTTATTTTCTTATAATTTATTTAACTAACTAATTAAAAAAATTCTATATTATAACTATATGTAACATATCAAACAATCCATCGACAACGTGGTCCTTTTCTTAAGTTTATATTGGGATTCTAATGTGTTAACCCGATTCATTTTAAGATTTTATTTCATGAGCGGGCGAATGTGTTTGGATGGATTTTGTCGAAGTATATTTATTTTTCAGTGCAAGTTAATTAGAAAGAAACATGGAAGAAAGGAATAGAGAGAAATGAGACTGGGAGATTTTCAACTATCACCGCGAAGTGTAGTTACTGATATCATTTGCTTCCTCCGAATTAAAAAAAAAAAAAATTGTCCACTTAGCCATTTTACATCCCTTAAGAAAATACTAACTCCTAAAAAAAATGAGATAAGGGTCAAAAACATACCCCAACTATAATTTTTTTTTAGTTTCATACCTAAACTATCAGAAGGTTGAGAAAACTACTTAAACTATCACTATCTAGTTTGCAAAACACACCTCAAATTATTCTTGAATGACATGTGATCTACACTCTCCATTTTATATAAAAATGTTGCCAAGTGTTGTCTACGTGGATAAATCATGTCACAATATAATGGCACTTACATGGAAATTAAAAAAAAAAAACTATTTGTTTTAAAAAACAAACTGAAAAATAATAATTTTTGTAAAAAAATATGAAAAATTATAGAAAATAAAAAAAAAAGTTTAAAAAATGGAAAAGTTATTTAAAATAAATAAATAAATAAGACAATTAATTATTTAGTTTTCACATTTTTTTAATAAAAAAATCAAATTTTCCATTTTAAATCTTTTTTTCTTCTGATTTTCTAAATTTTTTGATATTTTTTCACAAAATTTTTTTTTTCATACTATTTAAAAAAAAAATCCAGGTTTTATTTTTAAAAAAATGCCGATTTTTTAAAAAAAAAATAATGCAGTTTTTTTTTTGAAAAAAATATTATTTTTTAATTTCCATGTAGGTGCCACCATAGAATTACTTATGCCATGTGGATAATTTTTTTGAGAAAATTTCAGCTTCACTTGTCTTTTGGAGAGTGAGTTCACACATTTAGTTCAGGTGTGTTTTGCAAACTAGATAGTGATAGTTTAGGTATGAAACTAAAAAAAAAAGTGATAGTTAGGGTGTGTTTTTGACACTTATCTAAAAAAGATATAGGTAATTTGACTAAATTACCCCTAATTAAATAGGTATCACATAGCATTTAATAAGGGAAAATCTGGAAAAATTAGGTTAATTCTTTGTTGATTTGATAAGTCTACACTCTTTTTAGAGTCCGGAACCAAAATAACCTCAGAAAAAAGTTTTTGAACCAAACTACCCCAACAAAAAAAAAGTTACAAAACTGCCTTTAGCGCAGTAAATTACTGCGCTAAAGCACTAAACTGGGACAACACCGTTAAGTGCTTTAGCGCAGTAATTTACTGTGCTAAACGGGTCCCTATTGTTTTTTTTTTTGCCCTTTTTGTTAACCCTTCTTTCATTACACTTTTTAACGTACTTTGACCATAGATTAATTATGCTTCGGGACTCCAAAACTTCATATTTTATATAGAACCCTACTTATTTTTGTGCGATTAATAAGGTAGGCTCAATACATCAAGGATAAGAAAATCTTCGGATTGCCGTTTTAGTGGTTGAAAAGTGCTCGAACGCCATTTTTGTTTGAAGGCTTAGTGTCATTAGCTTTAAGTTCTTTACGAATACTTAAACTTGGATTAGATTTAAGTTTACTATTTTTTAGTCAAAATTGCAACATTCATACAAATCTCAAAATAATTAAATTGCATTATTCATAACAATATGAAATACTTAAACTTGTTCATTAATAAGAAACTCAAACTTTTTAAAATACAATCATCAAACAAAGAATAAAACTTAAAAAACATTCATCAATTAATGCCCTTGAGTTGATCTTCCGCCACCACCGCGAGATGTGCCACTATCGCGAGATGTGCCACCACTGCTAGATCTACCACCATGAAAGTTTCCTCTATCACGAGAGGTACTTCCACCACGAGATGTAGTTTGACCACCATGTACGTAAGGGACACTTTGCGCTTATCATGGCCAACATAATTGTAAAATGAGCATTTTCGAGTGTATACGTCACTGTGGAACATCCATTTCATTATGAATACGGGAGTATGCGTTCTTTTTGAATTTACGGATAAATGCTTTATTTGCAACCATTGAAAATGGATCTGGTGGCCAATAACTCTCACTACCAAGTGGGTAGAACCTTTCAGCATACGTTCTTACATAATTTTCAACTGTATATTCCTCAGCCATGTACTCAGAGGCATTCTTTCCCATTGTGATAAAACACTTGAAGGCATGAGAACATGGTATGTGATATGATTGCCACTTGCTGCATGTGCATGTTCTTGGAATCTCATAAATTGTGTGGACGTTACCTCCTTTACCTTGATCCACACTTGTTGTGAGTTCAAATATGCGCTCTGCAGAGTTGTACTCCATCCGGTCATGTTTCTGAGCCTTATATTTGTGGTACTCGAACAGTTGTGACGGTTTTGGCATCCATCTTAGACATGTTACTGCATGTGCTTTGGCCTCTTTTGATCTATTGACGAACCGCTCCATAACCTGCTTAAAAGTCATTCTCACCATTACGGTGACGGGTAGTCCCCGTGCAGATTTCGACAAGCCATTGAATGACTCAGAGCTGTTTGTTATCAGCATACCCCATCGCCTACCTTCATGTTGGTATAATGTCCATTCGTCTTTATTAATTGCATTCAACCAGTGGAAGGCTTCCTCAGTCGCCCGCCTAATAATGTCCATCTGCAGGTTAAACTTCTTCTCGTGATGCTCTGTTGCAGCCGCCCACATCCAATTGCAAAGCGCTGGGATTCGATATGCCTTTTGGAAGTTTGCCTTCAAATGCCTTAAACAATAACGATGGTAGGCAAAGGGTGGCTGCCACCCCTGCAAATTGAACATATGGTGCAATATGCCAGCATTTCTGTCTGAGATCACACATATTCCTATGCGATCCTTAATGACGTGTTGCCTTAAGTAGTTCAAAAACATACCCCACGTACTAATGCTCTCATTAGCTGCAATTGCAAAAGCTAGAAGGAATATAACTCCATTTGCATCCATTCCAACTGCAATTAGCAGTTTTATGCCGTATACCCCGTACACATGTGTTCCATCTATTGATATTACAGGCCGACAATGAGCAAAACCATCAATGCATGGTTTGAATGCCCAAAACACAAACTCAAAAATATTACCGGGCACACCAGGCTTCGATTTGAGCTTCCATTCAACAACAGTACCATGATTGAAGTGTTGTAGAGCCGCCATGTATCTCGGCAACTTCTTGAAAGAGCCCTCCCAATTGCCGTAGACTATCTCATGTGCACGCCTACGCCCAAACTACGCTTTCCTCCTACTAACAGTTTTGCTATATACTTTCAGGACGGTTGTAATACAATCTTTAATAGGGAACCTGAATAAGTTGAAATATCTGCATTTAGCAACGAGGAACATTATATTAACACCAAAAATAAAATAAACTTAGGCGAAGGGGATACCTTGGGCTTTTTCCAATGTCTCCAACTAACACTTGAGCAATCATATTGGTATCTAGATTGCAATGATCATCTGGGAGGTCACCCATATCATAAGTGTGTTTTGTGTAGAACTTTGAAATAGTCCACATCTTTTCAGCAGTTTCCTTAACACGGAGCATCCATTCGCAACCTTGATATTTTCACTTGTAGACCAATCGCCAAAGTTTTTGTGTGGAATCGTCAACTTTAATCTTCCTCATCCCCTGGATGCAATAAATCTTAACAGCACTTTGCAATGATTTTTTCGAGCTGAAAATCATGCCTTTTTCAATATGAGCCTTTTGTTTTAAAAGATCCACTGGCTCTTTTCACAAACTTCGCCGAATATGATCATCATCCCTAGTAAAGACAAAGGCATCTGGGCGATCTTGAAGATGATCAAGATAGGGGATCTCATCGGAATGCTACTGAATAGGGGTCGACTCTTCTTTGTTGAAATTGGCTTTGCGGCTGAATCGGAGTCGACTTTTCTTTGTTCAAATAGTTGCTGTAAATTCAGTTCCTCCTAGTGTGCCGAACTGTTCACCATGTCTTGTAACAGTTCTACTTGATATTGAGGATTAGTTCCAACCTCAACCTCATCCTCACTTTGCTCATCGTCACTTTCCTCCGCATTAGGTATTTCCTCACTATCGCTCGATGATGTCACTATATAATTAGGATAATCCGGACCATCCATGCCAGGTCTTTGCCTATAATTTGGCGCAACCACCACATTCTCCCTACATGAGAAAGTAGAGTATTTTAACTACTACACATCAAATAATACTTTTGACGTTAAAAAAAAATAGACGTACCGATCGTAATCAACTGCACCGAAACTTGAGGAAGGACCATCGTTTTGAGTAGTTGGATAGGCTGAGGATGTTCCAACCTGATTCATCTATCCCGATTGAGGGGACCGTCCGATATGTTCCATATCAGGTGTATAACCCCTAAATAATATAATCGACATCATTAGTAGCATTCAAGTGCCACTAATAATAATAATAATAATAATAATAATAATAATAATAATAATAATAATAATAATAATAATAATAATAATAATAATAATAATAATAATAATAATAATAATAATAATAATAATAATAATAATAATAATAATAATAATAATAATAATAATAATAATAATAATAATAATAATAATAATAATAATAATAATAATAATAATAATAATAATAATAATAATAATAATAATAATAATAATAATAATAATAATAATAATGTAAAAATGAATATTTATCATGCCCATCAAATTGCCGACTTAAACTATCCGAGGCATTTGGCTCATCAAAATGCCTTCATAAGTACTCATATCGGGGTAATTGTGTTCATAAGTAGGTTCTACGCTTGAGTGACTTCTACTGAATTCTAGACGGGGCTTCCGGCGAGGTCTATTTCGCTTCCAGCAGCCATGAATTCAAGTCAATTAATGCGGACCTTCTCTATGTACATTTCAAGGACGTTTAAAGTTATGCATTCCCTATAATCATAAGGCGACTTCAAATAATCCATCAAAGAACCATCGTCTTGAATGTACCACTGTCCATAACTAGTTACACCTTGCGGCATAAATGACATTGGATATTTTCCAATTATATTTAAATCAAAATCACTCCTACTAACTTGTAGTCTATTATACAAGGCTTGAAGTAGTTTTGAGAATTTTAAGTCAAGTGGAAACTTAACATGGTATTTTGGGGAGAATCATAGCGCAAATTATTTTCCTTGAATATAATTTGTCCGTCCCAGAATAAGGAAACTTTAATTTTTGGAACATCTTCCATTTTTTGACTAATTTAGGAGGAATACAAAATGCAAAAACTGGATGAAACTTAGAATTTTTTCTCTCATTCGAAATCTGTATTAATAAGATTTGAAGTTTGAATATTGAACCAACGCATGCATGCAATTAGTGTGTCTTGCAGTGTTACGTCAAATCAAATTAAGTACAGAGTGTTACATAACACATAAATTAACCGCGCTATGTCAGACCCTGGCAGAATAGCGCAGTAAAATACTACGTTATGTCAGAATAACATAGTAAATTACGGCGTTATTCTATCATAACACAGTATTTTACTGTGCTATACCGCTGCAATATGTTGTCACCTCAACTGTAGTAAAAAAACGTCATAATTCGAATCAAACTTTAAGTGTTATATAACGTAATTTGACGAATAGTTACCAACCACACAAAATTCCACACAAAATTGAGTTACTATGTCATTTTTTGACCAATTTAGAGATATTAGTCGTGTTATATCGTTCACTCCAGAAAACATATTCGACGCAATGGGTAGGACATAGGAATTGCGTGAAGATTTTGAATACTTAAACAACCCGAACGAGAGATACAACCAACGTTACAACAATACGATGATAGAGGAGTGGAATTGGCGTGTTAGAGAGGCTGTAGCACTGGAGCAAAAGTTAGCGTCAGTAGGGCTTATACGCCCAAAAAAACGTGCTATGTCAATGCCTCGTGGAACTCCACAAGAGTATAATTTTGCTCTTAACCGTTTTTGCCAAGAGAACAATCGGATGCAAATACGTTACCTTAGGGTAGAATATGGTGTACATGGTAGCACAAGATTTAGATCCAAGTGGGATTCGGACTGTGAGATGTCCGATGAAGATTAATATTTTTTTATATAAAGTAAGTAAGTAGGGTCATAAAGACCCCCCCCCCCCACCCCCAACTAGGAGTACATGGGGGTTTGGAACTATATAAGTAGCACTTTCTTTTGTTATTAGACTACAGCGTATTCAATGTCGAGTAGTAGAAACTCAGCTTGGTTACTCCTTCCAAAAGAACCAAATAGCAGTGATGATGAGAGCTCAGATCATAGAAGTTTTTTGAGCAATACCGGTGATTTCAAACTAGATGAGCTAAATCCCCACCTTCTTATAGAGCATAATGATGATTTCTGCAGTGTGAAATATTCAAATCCGCGAGAATATTATTGCGGTTTACGCCGAGAATGGTCACATCGGCTTGTCGAATTAGAACGTCTTGTTCGTGACTTGAAAAATCTCAACACTCCAATCCCAACAAGGTACTCTATAACCATGCCTCAAGTAGGTCTAGAAACTTGCGAGCTTGTCGTGCAAAGGATTTGAAAAGAAACAACAGAATGCTGGCAAGACGATGTAGATTTTACATGATAAAGTTGGCCGAAGAACAAGCATCATCAACCGGTAGAGAACTAACATCTACTGAAAAAGATGTGTCTTAAGAAACCGTCAATATTTTTTTCGAGGACGATATTGAGGACTTCTATTCTGATGATGATTAAGAATGTTGTGATTTTAGTTTTAAGTTTAATTTATGATGATGTTGTTATTTTGAAGAATATTAGTATGTTTAGTTTTTCTTCAACTCAAGGGCATGAATTGATGAATGTATTTTAAGTTTTTTTTTTTTTTTTTTGATGATTGTATTTTTACTACTTTTGGTTTATTATTAATGAACAAGTTTAAGTATTCGTAAAGAACTTAAAGCTAACGACACCAAGCTTTCAAACAAAAATGGCGTTCGAGCACTTTTCAATAGGGGTGGGCATAAACACCGAAAATCGAAAAACCGGACCGAACCGAATTAATTCGGTTTTTCGGTTCGGTTTTCGGTTTCTTTTAATAACAATTTCGGTGTTCGGTTCGGTGTTCGGTTCGGTGTTCGGTTCCGGTTTACCGGTTTTTCAGTTTTTCGGTTAAACCGAATTTTTTTTTTTTTTTTTTACTACATGAATACAATTTATTTTTGGGAAAAAAAACATAAGTAGACAATAATATTATAATATTTACATACTCTTAGCAACTAAATGTTATTAAACATTACATGACAAGTTAAATGTTTTATAGTAAATCAAATTGCTATATATAAAGAAACCCTTCAGACGTGAATAACTCCAATACCTATTTGTCGTTCATAGTATAACTGCTTTTATACAATTTCATACTTCCTCCTTATTCTCGTAAGATTTTTTTCCAACTTTTTTTTTTCTTACCTTCTCTACTTCCTCCTTATTCTCAACTTCTTTCATTGTTCCATAAAAAATAAAATCTCAGTTTTCATTTAACACAACAAGATATAGAATACAAGTATACTAATAATTTGAGTGTTGATTTTTATTATATATAGTATAATAAAAATGTTATACATAGAATAATATTCATATAATTTATTTCACCTATTATAATAAATTAGATATAGCTCACATAATTTGATTATACACTATATAAAATTTTATATACCTCGTATGATTTTATTATACGTTGTATAATACATTATATTTTGTATATAGAAGATATTATCTTGTATGTGTGGATGATCACTATGGTTGGATTCTAAAGTTATCAAACCTTCAAACATTTAGTCTAGCGTAAACCTTCGTAACTCGAAGCAATCAAGAAGGAAAAATGAAAATAAATGGAGAGATTTGTAATTGCTAAAAAAACCGAATTAAAAAACCGAAACCGAACCGAACTTCAAAAAACCGAACCGAACCGAACTAATTCGGTGCGGTGTTCGGTGTCCACTTTCAAAAAACCGAAACCGAAAAACCGAACCGAACTTTGAAAAAATCGAACCGAAAAACCGAACGCCCACCCCTACTTTTCAACCACTAAAACGGCAATTCGAAGATTTTCTTATCCTTGATGTATTGAGCCTACGTTATTAATCGCACAAAAATAAGTAAGGTTCTATATAAATATTGAAGTTTCGGGGTCCCGGCTACGATTAATCTATGGTCAAATTACGTTAAAAGTGTAATGAAAGAGGGGTTAACCGAAAGGGCCAAAAAAAAAAAAATCGGGATCCTTTAGGGCAAGAAATATCGCGCAAAAGCACTTAACGGTGCTATCCGCTTAAGTGCTTTAGCACAAGAATTTCATCGCGCTTAAAGGCGCTTTTTTTGTAACTTTTTTTTTTTTTGTTGGGGTAGTTTGGTTCAAAAACTTTTTTCTGAGGTTATTTTGGTTCCGGACTCCTCTTTTTAACTCAAGAAAAAAAAAGGTTAAGTGGACACTCTTTTTAATCCGGACGTAGTACTAATATTGAAGCATTTTATGGTTGTGATGTTTCCGTATTATGATAGTTATTAGTTGGTGTTTGGTATTTTTGTTAAAACATGGTGATAAGTTCACAAACTTCACTCCACTGAAACTCAGTATATTTCCAGCATTTACAATAGACATGCTTTGTCCAATTTCATGTCAACTTTTCTTTGTGTGATGCAGCAACTATCTTGGAAATACAATATGTCTTAATTGGGAAGGAAAGCTGGGAACTTGCAACTGAGATTTAAACACACACGAAAAATGCTTTGGTATGATTTAATCTGCAATTAGGGTTGCAATCCAATGTTCCAATGTCTTAACTCTTTAATTTGGGAGGAAAGCTGGACGGGATATTCAAGTTAGGTGGGTCAAGTTGGTTGGGAACTTTTACTAAGTTCTGTTAATTCGACTAAATATATTGAGCCTTTTCTCCTCAATTTAAACTATCCATAAATCAACTCAACTTCTTGATTGGTTGAATTGAAAAGATCAAAATGAGCACAGCTAATAAATTAAAGCGGGGGTGGGGGTGTCAATCAATTTGTAGCCCTTAACAAATTTATTTTAAATGTTACGTCTTTTTATACATCAAACTAGATCAAAGAATAACACATAAAAATTTATACAAGGTCATTTTCTTCTACAGAAGTTATAAATGACTAGGTTTACCTATTTTCTCTTTTTCCCCTGAAATACTGCAATTTCTCACGGTGTCACGCATACGTCTACGTTTATCGATTTCTCATAAGAAAAGGAAATATTTACAAGGACTGCAACGAAAAGTAGATGCTCCTTCCCTGCACTTGACGGTATATTAACAAGTTGTTGTAACTTGTATACCTTTCATGGTTAGCAAGAAAAGTTTTTAAAATTGTTTGATTGTGTAAATAATATTGTTCCCAAGAAAAGAAAAAGTTACCCGAAACAAGAAAAGTTTTTTTTTTTTTTTTTGGTTTGTCAGAAAAACAAAACTTAATTTTCATGATAGCCCACAAACTGGATATTACCACTTGATCCCTCAACCAATTTATGATAAGTTTTTTATATTATTTCCTTGCATTTTATATCACATTTTTTTCAAAATGTAAAATTTTTGCTTGCTCTCTATTTATATACTCCATTTAGTCATAGTACAAATTTACGCGTTATTACTAGAACATGTTAGTCTAGGATATTAATGTTATAATGCGTACATTCTTAGTTTTGTTTTGAAAAACAAAAAAATTATTTCGAATACGGTTGTTTATGCAAAATTTCATTAGAGACAATCATCTCATAATAAATATAGTACAAATTATTCTTCATAATTTGTCCAAACGCGTCAAGGATATTCCTTCCAAACAAACATAGAGCATGCGTTGACATGGTTTATTTTAGTACTTAATAATTAATTGCACGAATCGAACTGCGTAGCCTGCAGCAATTGTTTATATGTTTCTTCATTACCAAAAGCCATGCAAGCTAAGGTCACGAACACCGACACTGCGAGGCTGCCAGCTTAATATAGCGTGTCAATCTACTACTTATAAGATTAAGAGAAAAAGGTCTTTTTGCCACACAATTTTGGCCGCAATGGTCCAAATGGGGTATATTCATATGACTATTTAGGTCAAATTTAATAATTTATGCTTATTTAATGTCATTTCTATCTTTTCTTCTCAAAGTTTATCTTAATTTAAAATTGTACAATAGAGGTTATGGTGATTTTTACATAAATGTGGCCAAATTTGGATCAAATTGGTGTGGCAATTATATTTAGCAACTCTCAAGCAAGAGATTCATAATTAATTATGAGGTACTCCATGCATGTGGAGTTACAAGTTCGAAAATGATTAAGATTAGACTTCAGCGTTTTGTCCTCCTTAGGGTAAAAAATAGTCTGGATGGCCACTTTTCAAAACGCTAATTAACATTTAGCCATTATTCAAAAAGTAATTGAGAAATAATCACTCTTTTAGAGAAATAATAATACTTGTACAAAATATCACTAGCTGAAAATACGGAAAACTTCAATACATTATGCTGAAATTCGAAAATTTTACAAGTGCACACTTTGCTGGAGTTCGAATCCTTCATATTTTCATGGAATTTGAACTGTTATAGTAGTTTAAATTCCAACATTTCTTCATGGAGTTTGAATTGTGATTCCTTTCCTAAATTCCTACATCTTTTATTGAAGTTTGAATTATCAACTGCTCAAAACTCAAGCACTGTTTGCTGGAGTTCGCTCCCAATTTCAAATTTTGGTGTTGATGCGTTTCCCAACTTCGCATCAAAGTTTTCACTCAAGAATTCAATTCAAGGAACGATTCTAAGACCAAACTAACTTAGGGATATAATGTCCACACTACAAGAAAAATTATATTTGACAATAATTTTTTTTTTTGTTACCATAAATTAATTATTGTTGCAAAAAGTACTTTTGACAACAATTTTTTTTTTTGTTGCATGGACTTTTCCCAACGACTGTTATTGCAACAACATGCAAAACCTTTTTTTGTTGTTGTCAAAAGTACTTTTTGCAATAATAATCAATACTATGATAACAAAATTAAATTCTTTGACAACAAAAAAGTTCATTTGCCAACAATAAGTCTAAGTTATTGTCAAATATTAAATATTTTGTTGTCATTTCTATACTTTCTTGTAATGCCAACTAATTACAAAGTAGTTAAATGCTAATCTATCTTTGTGGTGGTGGCTAATTTTTAATTAATACTGTAAAAAGTTGCTATTTGCCCATTTTCTCAAGTGTGCCACTTTAATTTGCCACGGGCAATTGGCGCGAATGCCCCTCTTTTGGGCTGGTCTTTAGATTTTGCCCCTCAAAATGGTGGTCTTTAATTATTGCCCTTCCGAGCAAAAGCAACATAGTAAAAAGACATTACTACCCCTAACCGTTACATATAAAAACAAATATCGTTATTCTCAAATCCTTGCTTCTTTCATATCGTTAACCCAGCCCAACTTCGTTCCCAATTTTTCACATTATTCAAATCGTTGTTTGAAACGCATTTCTTAATTGATTTTGTTGCTACAACATCGGAAAGGTAACAAATCTTAATTTAACTCAATTTAACGATTTTATTGAGTTTAGATTG
>NC_081343.1:38663351-38685956 GCF_029784015.1 Lycium ferocissimum
AAAAACAAATATTGAAACGAGCAAAAGATCCAAATTCGTATCTAAATTTTGGAACAGATAAGACAGACACAAAACAGAGGAGGAACGAATAAGCAAAAAAAGAAAAGAAAAGGGCAAATGACGAAATAGAAAGGGTTTTAATGGGGTATGGGTAATTTCGTCAAAAAACTTTCATTAAACAGGCGGCAGGGGCAAAAATTAAAGAAGGCATAAATGAGGGGCAAAATATAATGACCAGCCCAAAAGAAGGGCACTCCGCGCAAAAAAAAGATTTGCCACTAAGTAGGCGTTTGGTCATAGAAACCAAAAACTTTTTCACTTTTTTGGAATTTTAGAGTTGGAGTTGTGTTTGACTATAGTTTTTACAAATAGTATTTTTTTGTTGAAATGTACTTGTTTTGGTTGTAAAAAAGTGAAAAACTTGAAAAACAATTTTTTTTTTTTTTTTTTCAAAATTCATGGCCAAACACTATGATGTCTCGGTTAGGTAATTTGTCTGTGTGAAACGACTAATTAACGAAGCCACACATCCGCCTGCATTAATGTTCATTAATTTTCAAATATATATAGGGTATTACTTTATATACACTAAGGATGTAGATAATATTTGCATTATCAATACATTTTAACTGGTTATTGAAGTTTATTTAGTTATTTTTCTATGTTATGAAATTAAGTTTACTATAAACTGTTACATATTGCTCTCAGAGGCGAATCTAGGATTTCTGGAATATGAGTTCACCACTAAAAAAAGAAGGAAAAATTGTATTAAGTGGAGCTTAATCCCTAGACCTCTAGGTATTAGCTCAGACTTCAACCAAGTGTACCATTTAGCTTTTTTGTAGCATGTGTTTTAAAGAGATAGTTTTATACTACTTTTAAAAATATATACATAAAATACCTAGTTTTGAGTAAATGTGTGTTTACGTGCCCCATTTTTTGCACCTAAAATCGCCCCTGATTGCTCTAGGTCACCTTAATATGATAATACTATAAATTATAAAATATCAATGCACACACATTAAACACATTTTTAGTATACCTAACCCTTTCGGTCCTATCTAATTGATAGGCTATAAACGTTTGCTTGAGCTTTCTCTAATATTGAGCACGGTTTTTTTTTTTAACAAACCCTTCTTTTAAATAACAAACAATAACAAAAATTAAACAGGTGAAATCAATTTTTTTCCTTTGTACCTCTATCTTAAAAGTTAGACTTCTTTCTAAAAGCCAATCCAACTTATTGAGAGCAATGTCTATTTTCCCTTAGATTATCTATCCCCTCCTTTTATGTACGTAACTTATTAAAATTATAATATTTCAATCCCTTTTTTCAATGAAAGTGCTATTTGTTTCCCAAAAACATGGAATCGCAGGCATTGGTGGTGTTTTTGTGATTACTCATCAGATACTTAGATATGCGGGGAATATCTCACCCATGAATAGTTTTCAGGCCGAAGTACTGCCTCTCTTCCACGGCCTCAAACTAGCGCATCAACGGAACTTTATCTTTTATTTGTGGGACTGATGTAAGGACCGGTTCCTATAATCGATTGCAGGGTTTGCAGGGGGCGGCTCGTTTTCTACATGGAAAAATGGTCCGAGTACTACTGGGTTTAGAGTCTTTCACAGCCTATATACATGACCTTCCTTCATAATTACGTATCTGTGTAAATACATCTCACTACTAGAAACAGAGGTTTTTCCGTTGACATTCAGTGGGAAATTTGTGTTATAAAATAAGATTTTCCTACCTCATTCCCACCAAACCAGCTCAATGGGAAAACGCATGGTGCGACACACGTTCCCATTGAAACACTAGGAAACTTCCTAATTTTTTTGTGTGAAATTAAACACTACTATTTAGAACTTCCCACCAACATTTAGTAGGAATAGCTAGCCACAAAATATTTTTCAGTGGAAAATTTCGGTGGGAAAATAGTGATTTATTAGTAGTGTCTTTCATTGAATAACAAGAGTGGTGACGATCGTGATTTTCTTTCCTTTAAGAGGATTTTCGCTTTAAAAGTGATTGTTCTTCTTTTTCGTTATTATTTCGTTATTATTGCTCAAATTCTCGTCGTCTCATAACACTTTACACCACTACATATAAATCTTGATGCAAAGGCAGTTCTCCATAGTATACTTATTCAACATCTATCTTATACTTCTCTTTAAAGTGACAGCACTTACTTGCTCAGATCCGTAACTGATCATGTGATGGAACTCGTTTACAGGGAGCAAAATTGAGTTGTTGACAAGCTAGCGTGATATGGATGCACATACACTACTAGAAACATAGGGGTTTTTTTCACCGACGTTGAATGGAAAATTGTAAAACATGAATTTCCCACTTCATTCCAACCGAATCAGCTCACAGCTGGGAAAAAACTGTTGGGAAGAAGCAAGCAAATACCAAATTGCACAACAAGGTAATAGCGAAATACCCAAGTCAAAACTTCCCGCGCTATTTGAACAAGAGGAGCAAACTAAGTTTGAGCACAAACAAATATATGGGCAGCAGCTATACCAATAATTAAATAGCAAAGCAAGCAAAATAAACCAAATGCAAGAGACACCAAATTTACCTGGAAATACCACTTCAATGTGAAGAGGAAACAACCACGGGACCTTCGGCCCACGAAAGCTCTACTAACAATCAACAAGAGTTACAACAATGTTCCCTAAATGGATACAATATCAATGCCAAACACGGAGCAACAATACATAAAAGATAGCATCAAAACTAGTGAAGAAAGGAGAGAAATCACCCCCCCCCCTTCCCCCCCCCAAAAAAAAGCGAGCCATCACTTTCTAAATTTGGAGGTACAGACCACTAAATCCAATCTCCACCGTTGGAATCCAAAAAACCAGATGTCGAAAACCCCCAGTTAAAATTTCAGCATGATCCAACGGCTAACAGATCGGAAAACGCAGTTTGAAGTTGACATTGTAGCTGATTTTCACTGTGTGCGAAAATCAACACTTCTCTCTATATGGCTGCTATGAATTCACTCTTGCGTTCATGAAATAAGACCTAAGTTGATCTTATATATAGTGGGCTTTAGGGCTAAGTGGGCTAGGTCAAAAAGGCGTTTATTTATCCACATAGGAAGGAAAAAAGCCCAAAAATCCAACAAACATATGGTGGGAAACAGGTTACCATTAAAAGTTAAAACGCGAAAAAATTTCATGATTTTTTCCGTGTGAAAACACTGTTATTTAGGGTTTTTCCACCGACATTCAATGGGAAGAACCAGTAAATATTTTTCAGTGGGGAATTTCAGTGGAAAAATAGTGTTTTTTTTAATAGTGATAGCTCACATCCAGGCTCCAGCTCCATCATATAGTTGGAAGAACCGCCAATTTTTGTAAAGGATGCTCTGCAAGAAAATGTGAGCGGCAAGTTTTATGTAGCAAGGAGTAGCAAGCACCGTGACTTCTAGCCTGTATAACGACTTTTTGACAAGTTGTCCCCTCCATGCAGAGGCGGAGCCAGGATTCGAAGCTTGTGGGTTCGGGATTCTAATTCTTTAAAATTACTGGGTTCTTAATTAATAATTTGTATATATTTGACAAAAAATTTAATACAAATATATGGTTCGAACAAAAGCTACTGGGTTCGGCCGAACCCACACCCGAAGGGCTGGCTCCGCCCCTGCCTCCATGACCCTTTTTGTAGAGACTCAAGACGAGTCCTCACCTTTTTGTAACATTTGATGCTCCCTATACTTTTGGAATACAAATATAGTATAATCTTACATACAAAAAAAAAAAAAAAAAAAAAAGATGTCTTATGGTTAATTAACATTTTAAAGGGCTGTTGATTGTTGTCAGGGTTCATAAATCTATGTCCATTTTATTCCCTATATTATCAATTTCTTCCCCAACGAATACTTTTTTATATCATAATATTTTTTTCTTTCATTTTCTGATCTATATATGTTATTGGATTCAACTATATAACAAATAAATTTTTATTCATTGAGTAAATAAATAGTAATAAATCACTTGAGTTAATATCGTTGAAAAAACTTTAATATGGTAATATGAAGAACACATAAGTAGAGCAAGGGAAAGATATGCATGGATTGAGATATGAGGAGAAAAAATATCTCCAATCGAAAGTTGAGAAGGAATCTGATCTTAGCTTTAAGAGCAAGTTGAATGGGGAAATCAATAAAGTTTACCCAAATTTAAGTAATTAATCTATTCGATGCTTATAATTAGCATAGTGTGTGTTGATAATTTATAATCATTTACAGCTTAATTATTAGATCAAGATTAAGTTTTATCTGCTCTTGAGTCTGTTACTAAGCAAATTCTATCCAATGTGTGGTATTAACTTCATGTCAGCCTGTTGGAAGAAATGTTCATCTTGTTGGAAGAATCTCCTTAGTGATAGAGGATAAGTACAGATAAACTATCCCATTAAAACCTTTGGTATCAAAGTACATGGGGCAATTCGCAGGAATGCCCTTCTTTTGGGGTGGTCTTTAATTTTTGCCCATTAAATTGGTGGCCTTCAATATTTGCCCTTCGCCTAATAGCATAAGGTTTGGGGTTCGAATCTCGGCTCAGTAAAAAAAAAAAAAGTCGTGAGGCAGAGTTTTGTATGCCTGTAAGTAGAGTTTGAAACTCTGCCTACAGGGAGAGTTTGCATTCAAAATTCTGCCTGAGGCATAGCAAAGTCAGGCCTCAGGCAGAATTTTGGATGCAAAACTCTACATGCACGCAGAATTTTGCATACAAAACTCTACCTGCAAGTAGAGTTCAGAATTCTGAATGCAAATTTCTACATGCACGCAGAATTTTGCATGCAAAACTCTACCTTAGGCAGAGTTTCAAACTCTACCTGCAGGTAGAGTTTTGTATGCCTGTAGGTAGAAGCAAACTCTGCCTGCAGGTAGAGTTTTGTATGCATGCAGGTAGAGTTTGCATTTAAAATTCTGTCTGAGGCATGCAAAACTCTGCCTTGCGAATCCCAACTTATGCCTTGCGATTTTTTTTTTTTAATTTTTTACTGAGCGGGGGTTCGAACCCGGAACCAAGGGGCTTCTAGCGAAGGGCAAAATTTAAGACCACCAATTTAAGGGGCAAAAATTAAAGACCAGTGCTTTTGAAGGGCAATCCGCACAAAAAAATGAAGTATATGAGGCTCAGATTGTATACAGCTTTGGCTAGCATGTAAGGCCTGATATTGCACAGTTTCAAGTTGGAAGGATCCTTCTGTTGGCATTAGATTCCATAGCACCTAGTGAGAGCTTGAGGTGACTTGAAGTGGAATCAAGCCAAGACTTGGAATGTTGATGCATATATTAGGCTAGATATAGCTACTTAAGCTGTTTTACACTTGGTTTTTAGGCACTTTTGGCCTTGTAATCCTTTCTGCTTTTTGTTTTTTCTTTACTGCTTTTTTCTGTATAGAACTTTGGGTTAATAAAACTCACAGCTAAGCTTGGTGCTAGCTGCTTTGATTAAAAATAAATAAATTATATTTAGTCTATTTTTGTTATATTTTATTTTGTTCAAGTTCAAGAAGCTTAATGAATTAATTGGATAATAAATTTATTTCAAATTTCTCTTCAATTTGGTATTTTAAATTGTATTGAAATTGATTTTAAAATTGAATTTGATTTCAGCATATTTGACTATAATTGCAATAAAGTGGCCACAATTTAAATATGATTATAGCCATATTTTATACGCCCAAATTTGGGTGATTTTCCAACTTGGAACGTGAATTTCCTTCTTGGAACATCATCTCATTCCTACTTCCTTCACCCGCTTCACTTTTTTCATAAATAACATTGCTTTTCTGAAGATGTTTGTTATCAGGAGGCACTTGAACACCAACAACTTGTCACCATAAACAATCATAGCCAAAGATCATTTATATTTAGCTATGAATTTTTTTCGTCGCTAATAGTTAAATTATTCAATTACAAATTTTAAAATCTTCGCTATTTAGACATAGCTTATTTTGTGATAAAACTTTTGTTGTCATTAAGTTCTATGTTCATTAGAGACAATAAAGTAGTCGCTAATTGTTTATAATATTAGTGACAAACGCTGAGATCACAATAAAACATAAACTTTGTAGCTAAAATTACAACATTTAACTACAAACTCTAATTTGTCGTTATTGTAAGAGCATACTTTTTTGTGACGAAACTTTTTTCGTGTCTAAATTTAATTTTAAGACAAATAATGGTTTGTCACAATATGGTAGATTATTAGTGACCAAATACTGTGCCACTGAAAATTTAAAATTCGTGGCTAATGTGACTCAATAAATGGTGCCAAGTCAATTTTTGGTGGGAAATTTTAGTGAACAAAACTTTTATCACGAAATATAGTGTTTTGTCACTAAAAGTATGTAGCTCATGTATTTAGACAAGAAATGTAACTTTTGTCACAAAAAGTTAACAATTAGTGAAGAATTTTGTGTGGTAACCAATAATTTCCTAGCTGAATATTACATTTGTTGCAGTGAGTGAACCACATATGCCTTCTCTTTAACAGACTTTCACGTCAATTAAGTACCTTTTAAAAATCTTTTTTTTTTCTTTTTCGTAACATGGAGGTCCAATTCAATGTCTTTTCATCATTAACAAAGGTTATCAGCCCTGCACCAGAACACACCGTGCATACAACACTGCATCATATTCATCTCCTTAACATAGCCATCGTCCGCCAACTGCAGCTTCAACACTCCGAAAAAGAAAGAAAAAAAAAAAAAACTTGTAACCAAAATCCATCTCCATTGAACAAGTATTCTATGTTGGGAAAATGATAATCTCGCTCAGGAACAATATCCACGTTAAATAACAAGAACAAGAGATTAATAAAGACATCAAATCTTTTAACGAGATAAAAATACAATACACGAGAGGAGCAATATAATACCACTGTAATGATAAATATTACAACTTAGTAGTTGTTAGGTTTTTGGGTTTTTCCTTCCTATGTGGAATTGGATTAATAAAACCCAATCCAATTAGGTTTTTGGGTTTTCCCTTCCTATGTGGAATTGGATTAATAAAACCCAATCCAATTTGGACCAGGCCAATTTTGCCCAAAATTTCCTCTATATATAGGATCAATTTAGGTCTTATTTTGAGAACACAAGAGTGAATTCATAGAAGCCATATAGAGAGAAAAACGTGAGAGAGAAAACAGATTTTTTTCCAGAAATTTTCTGCTACAGCAGTCTGCTTTAAATTGCGTTTTCCGATTCGTTAACCGTTGGATCGTGCGGAAATTTGAACTGGGGGTTCTCAACATCTGGTTCTTCGATTTCAACGGTGAAGATCGGATTTTGTGGTCTGTAGATCCAGTTTTCGAGTATGAACAGTAGCTCATTTTTGGGGTGATTTCTCTCCTTTCTTCGCTAGTTTTGGTGCTATCTTTTACGTATTGTTGCTCCGTGCTTGGCTTTGTTGTTGTAGCCATTTGGAGAACATTGTTGTAACTCTTGTTGTTTATAGTGGAGCTTTTGTGGGCGAGGTCCCGTGGATGTTCTCTTCACTTTGAAGGGTTTTACCACGTAAATTTGGTGTCTCTTGCAATTGATTTATTTTTGCTTGCTTTGCTATTTTATTGTTGGTATAGCTGCTGCCTGGATTTCCATTTGTGCTAGTGTTTATTGTCTTCTCTTGGTTCAAATAGTGTGGGAAGTTTCGACTTGGGTATTTCTTCCGCTGTTACCTCGTCGTGCAATTTGGTTATTGCTTGTTTCTTCCCAACAAAGTAGTATCAGAGCTTGTGGTTGTATTTGGTTGTGTTGATTGTCTATTTGAATGATGGAGGCAAATATGAACAAGATGGTTTGTTTAAATGGCAGTAATTACCATATTTGGAAAAGCAAGATGAAAGATCTTCTATTTGTCAAGAAATTGCATTTACCTGTGTTTGCTTCTAAGACCCGAGTCTATTGAAGATGAGGATTGGGAATTTGAGCACTTACAGGT
Organism: Lycium ferocissimum; assembly: GCF_029784015.1. Classification (NCBI taxonomy): domain Eukaryota; kingdom Viridiplantae; phylum Streptophyta; class Magnoliopsida; order Solanales; family Solanaceae; genus Lycium; species Lycium ferocissimum. The sequence continues at coordinate 38,671,325 of NC_081343.1, forward strand.
TTGTGGCTATATTAGGCAATGGGTTGAAGATAATGTTCGAAATCATATTGTGAATGAGACAAGTGCTAAAAGCTTGTGGGAAAAGCTTGAGACACTTTATGCTTCAAAGACTGGCAATAATAAGTTGGTCCTACTGAAACAATTGATGAATATTAGATACAAAGAGGGCAGCCTTATTTCTGATCATATCAATGGTTTTCAGGGTGTCCTTGATCGGTACCGTCAGGAATGGGTGTCAGGTTTGATGAAGAAATACAGGGACTTTGGCTTTTTAATACTCTGCCAGATTCTTGGGAAACTCTTCGAGTTTCTTTGACTAATTCTGCTCCAGTGATGGTGTAACTATGGAATATGCTAAGAGTGGTGTTTTGAATGAAGAGATGAGAAGAAGATCTCAAGCTTCGTCTTCTTCAACTTCACACTCCGATGTTTTGGTTACTGAAGACAGGGGGAGAAGTAACTTCAGTGTTCAGAATGACCAGCATGATGTTGTTGATGCTCCAGTGGAAGATGATGTGGTTGGCCAGCAACCAGTTGCTATTGATGTTCCAGAGAGATCTCTCAGAAGATCTATTAGAGAGAAAGTACCTTCATCTCGTTATTCTCCCAATGAGTTTGTACTCTTGACTGATGGGGGAGAACTTGAAAGTTTTGATGAGGCCATGAATAGTGAAAAAAGAAGAAGGTGGTTTGATGCTATGCAAGATGAGATTAAATCCTTGCATGATAATCATACATTTGATCTGGTTAAGCTTCCTAGAGATAGAAAAGCTTTGAAAAACAGGTGGTTTTTAGGGTGAAACATGAAGATGGAAACCCAGTTCCACAAAGACAAGGCTAGATTGGTTGTCAAGGGCTTCAATCAGAAAAAGAGAGTTGATTTTGATGAAATCTTTTCTCCAGTTGTGAAGATGTCATTCATTCAGGTTGTCCTAGGCTTGGCTGCGAGTCTAGATTTAGAGTGTTGCTTGATCGCCGGGATGGCGGTTTCCTCCACATAGTCGGGAAGGGGAGAATTGTTAGGTTTTTGGGTTTTCCCTTCCTATGTGAAATTGGATTAATAAAACCCAATCCAATTTGGACCAGGCCAATTTTGCCCAAAATTTTCTCTATATATAGGATCAATTTAGGTCTTATTTTGAGAACACAAGAGTGAATTCATAGCATCCATATAGAGAGAAAAACGTGAGAGAGAAAGCAAATTTTCGTCCAGAAATTTTCTGCTAGAGCAGTCAGCTTTAAATTGCATTTTCCGATTCGTTAACCGTTGGATCGTGCTGAAATTTGAACTGGGGGTTCTCAACATCTGGTTCTTCGATTTCAACGGTGAAGATCGGATTTTGTGGTCTGTAGATCCAGTTTTCGAGTACGAACAGTAGTTCATTTTTGGGGTGATTTCTCTCCTTTCTTCGCTAGTTTTGGTGCTATCTTTTATGTATTGTTGCTCCGTGCTTGGATTTGTTGTTGTAGTCATTTGGAGAACATTGTTGTAACTCTTGTTGTTTATAGTGGAGCTTTTGTGGGCCAGAGGTCCCGTGGATGTTTTCTCTTCACTTTGAAGGGGTTTTACCACGTAAATTTGGTGTCTCTTGCAATTGATTTATTTTTGCTTGCTTTGCTATTTTATTGTTGGTATAGTATTGCCTGGATTTCCATTTGTGCTAGTGTTTATTGTCTTCTCTTGGTTCAAATAGTGTGGGAAGTTTCGACTTGGGTATTTCTTCCGCTGTTACCTCATCGTGCAATATGGTTATTGCTTGTTTCTTCCCAACAGTAGTCTCAAAAAACTACATCACACTCAAAGCAATAATTATATATCTTTTATTGTAGACATCTCTCTTTTATTTTAGACATCTCTCTTTTATTTTAGACATCTTACTATAACACCTTCCCTCTATATTTCTTCACAAACTATTTTCTATCACAAACTGTGAACTGCTCTCAACTATCTATGTAATTCTCTCTGAATTGGTGTACCTACAATAGGGAACGGACTCCTCTAATATTTATAATAAAACTTACCTCAAGATCAACCAATCAGAACCTTACTTTCTAAAAGTTGAGATTTTCAATTTGCATTTGTAGTTTGGCAAATTGCCTTGTTTTCAAATGTCAGGCACTTACAAACTCAGGTAATCATTATATTCCTTCTTTTTTTTTTTTTTTTTTTTATCTTTTGTCTTATATCAACCTAATTAATTATTCTCCACAAATCTCTCCCTTAATTTTGTTTTTTCTTCTTCATTCTAAGACTTAATCTCAATCTCTTACAGTCTTCAAACATGAAAGGCTTTGTGAAAATATCTGCGACTTGATCGTGAGATTTCACATACTTGAGCTCTAACTCCTTGTTGGCAACACATTCCGTGATGAAGTGATACCTTGTGTTCATGTGTTTGCTTCGATCATGATACCTGAATTCTTGGCAAGTGCTTATGTGGATTTATTGTCAATAGAAATCGATGTGGCTTCAATTTGTAGCAAATTGAGGCTCCTTCAACAATCTTCTCAGCTAAAATTGAGGAGGCTCCTTCAACAATCTTCTCATCCAAACAGAATGGCATGTACAGTATGTTGCTGCCACGTATTCAGCTTCACAAGTCGAGAGAGTAACAATGAATTGTTTTTTGAACTCCAGGAAATAACACAGTCACCCAAGAAAAATATAAAATCAGTTGTGCTTTTTTTTTTTTAATCATCAATATTTCCTGCATAATGACTATCACAAAATCCCACAATAGTTTTTTAAAATTTTCCAAATAAATCACCTAATTTAAATATATATTTTTGGTTATACGTCTCCAAAATGTCCCGGCTTATAGTGAAGTATCTCCAGGCCCAAGAAAAACGGCCATGAAATCCTAATCCCCTTAACTCAGGCCCAATATCAATGGAAAATGGTAAGACGTAGTTAAAATGACCGGGCATGCATAGTTTGCTTTTAATTGGTCTAAAAAAACATGGGAAATCTACATAGTGTGGCAAACATTAGAAGTTATTTACATTTAGTAGCTACACTTTATTTTAATTACATCTCAAAACTAAATTTTGTATATCAATTACATAATGTAACTAATGCCTTTTAATATATTTTTCTTCCCACTGTATCATTCTTTTACCTCAACCCTCTCTCTTCTCCCTTAACTCTCTCTCCTTTAGCAACCCCAGTTCTTTCATCTTTCTTTATACCACTTCAATGGAGTCACTTTCTCGTCCTTTACACGAAAGAAAGCTCTTCAACACCAAAGTAGAGTTACTAATTGTAAGCAATGGCTGAACCAACTCCAAATGGAAAACGAAAAGCAAGGTGGAGATAAATTCAACAACTCCAGATCTCTCTCTCTCTCCCCCTTTTTCTCAGATCTGTCGAGATCATCAGAGCATTTGTATTCATTATTTTTGAATTTTTTGGTTAATTTTTTAGATTGTATTCATTTTATTGTTTTGTATTCAGTTTTTTTGAGTGTTTTTGTTAATTTTTAGTGTATCTATGTTTTTATGTATTCAATGTTTAGTGTATTACTCGCTGCCTTCACTAAAAAAAATTGTATGCAACAAGTTGAATACAATATTTTTTGTATTTATGTTGTTTGAATACGAATGATTTTTAAATACAATAAAGTGAATACAATGTAAAAGTAGTTATAGATGAATACATTTGACATGAATACAGCTGAGTTGAATACATATGACTTGAATACAGTGAAAAAAAATTTTGAATTTTTTTTATTCGCTGTATTCATGAATACAGCGGGAAAACTATAGCTACGCAGTGTAAATATTGAAACTGTAGCTATGGCAAATTTTAAACCCCCAAAGTGTAGTCATTTATGTAAAATTCCCAAAAAACATTTTCCAATTTGAGTATATGACCAAACTGAGTAAACTCCCTAGGCCCTAATGCATTCTTTTGGGAAAATAACACCAAATATCCCTAAAATATAAAATATTTACCCGCCTCATTTCCCTCCTAAAGTAATTTCGCTTCTATCCCGGCCGGCCGAAAATATTTACCCGACATACCCCCTCTCTCAAACCTCTTTTTCCGTGATACCATCGCAATATTTTTATATATCATTATGGTATCATGGAGGACTAAGAAAAGGACTGAAACAGTCCTCCATGATACCATCTCAGTATATTTATATACAATGATGGTACCATGGTCCTGATCGAGGAGTGTCTCATTAAGGACTGGAGTAGTCATCCATGATACCATCGCAGTATATGTATATAAGACGATGGTATCATAGAGGCTTTTTTCGAGAAAAGTGTCTTTTTGATTAAATGAACATGATCATCCATAATACCATCTCAGTATATTTATATACCATGATGGTATCATGGAGGACTAAGAAAAGGACTGAAGCAATCTTTCATGATACAATTTCCTTATATTTATATACCATGTTGGTATCATAATTTTGGGGGCATCTTGGGTAAATAGTTTTGATTTTTCCTGGGGGTACGAAAGTAATGAGAGTATGAACGGGTAATTATTTTCGTTTGAGAGGGCACGTGCGTTCTTTCCCCTACGTTTTTTTGTTTTGTTGTTGTTGTTGTAAGCTAATTGGAACAATATAGAGAAAATTAGCATGACCTCTGCATGCTAATATATCTTAGTATAATGTCTGAGAGGAAAAAAGAATCTATAGGAGTGTGATAGCTCGAAGTACAACGTAAAATACTGTATTGGTAATTTTTTTGTTTTTATTTTTTATTTTTTATTTATTTTAAGCCGTCATCAAGGGTTGTGAGACCTTGATGTGGGGGGTTAGGTTTGACCCCTACCATGTCTATTTCAGTGCACAAAAAGGTTACATAATTAGAGGGCGTCATGAACCAAAACCTCTAACTCTACAGATTAAATTGAGAGTCAAAAGGAAAAAGAAAGGGATGAAGCCTATACAGATCCCTTCATTTACAAAGAGAAACAAAAGCTAACTCACAAAATAATTACTTTTATCATATCTTCTCCTCATCGAAGGGAGTTGCCACTAGATGATGTCAATTTTGCAAAAAAATCAACCACCTAGTTAGCTTCCCTTAGGCAGTGTAATAATGTCAAATTGTGATACTTGGTTAAGTTGATGGCATCTGTGATGATCTTTTTCAGCTTCATGTTGGAAGTGTTTCTTTGGTTAATCATGTTTGTGATCACTTGAGAGTTTAAATCCACCTGGAAATTATTGAATCCTCTTTATACGCACCATAAAATTCCTTGTTTAGCAGCTATAACTTCCTTTATTTGTTGCTGTTACAGTTCACAGGTCTGGACAATGCCATGAGAACCTCTCCATTACTGTCTCTGATGGCTGCTCATATGCCAGCTCTTCTAGTGTTGCTGATGTAGCTTCCATCAAGATTCAATTTGATGGTCCCTTCTTGTGGTTTTGTTCTAGTTGGCTTGTTTGATAATTACCATTGGTTTCAATCTTTCCACCATATCACAAATGTCAATCCAGTTTCCTTTTATATTGCATCTTGGAAATTCTGTCTGTAGGATAGCTTGGATGTTCCAAAGAGTGTTGTACTCCATCTTGTTAGTGTACATCTTCCTTTGTCCTCCATATTTGCATGCTGTCCACTCCTTCCATATTTTCCAACATATGATGATTGGAGCAACCTGCAAGATTAGTTTATGCACACTATTTTTGGTCCTCATATCCCACCAGTTCTTAATGGTCCTTTTGATAGGAGTTGACTGGTGAGTGATGCCTAGAGGTCCCCCAATGCATCTCCATATATGATTAGCAGCATCACCATGAGAAAAAGTATGTTGCATTGAATCCATGACTGGAATATTACAACAGAAACAAAGAGCATTGCTCTGAATACCAAATCTTGCAATAGTTTCATGGAAAGGAAGTTTACCCTGGCATAATCTCCAACTTAAGAATGAGAATTTAAAAGAGAGGGATTTATACGATAATTTACTCAGAAACTTATCTCTATTTTTGGTGATTCTGATACTATTCCAAGATGATCTATTAGAAAACTTACCATCCTTAGTGATATCCCTTTTTGGATCATCATTGATATCCATAGAACCAATGTCAATGCCACCATAGAACCAATATCAATGCCCATAATATGATGTGTGATATGATCAGGAAGCACATCATTAAGCATATTGATATCCCAGTCACCATTGGTGATAAAGTTTCTAACAGATATTTTGTTCACATTGCCATTTAGAACCCTATGAGGTCCTTTAATAAGACGGCCCAATCCTGTCCATGAATCTAGCCAAACATTAGAATTTCCACCATTGATCCTCCAATTAATCTTTCGCTCTGCCTGAAATCTAGCCCAAACAAGGTTTCTCCAGCTTTGAGAGTTTTCAGGAATCGATTTTTTCTGAGTAACATGGATTCTAGAACAATATTTAGCAGTCATGAACTCAAGCCACAAAGAATCTTGTGTTCTCAGTCTCCACCGTCTTTTGATGGAAAGATTATTGGAAATATCATTCAAGGATCTAATACCAATACCCCCTTCCTCTTTGGGGAAACATAGATTAGGCCAAGCACTCCAGTGATACTTTTTCTTTTTTGGAGAAGAACCCCAAAAAAAATCTTGTAATATGTTTCTCTATCAGGTTCATGGTGTTCTTTGGTCGGTTAAGAGCAGAGAGAGTGTAAGTGGGCAAAGACTGTAAGACACTATTGATGAGTACAGCTTTGCCCCCAAAACTCAACATTCTCCCCTGCCAACCATTCATTCTTTTCACCACTTTAGTAACCATAGAATCAAAGTAAGCAATTCTTTTCCTTTCAGCTTAAATAGGACATCCTAAGTATGTGAAAGGGAAAGGTTTATCCATAAAATCAGTACAGTTCCTCAGTCTGTTGATTCTATATGGACTAGTTTTAGAGCTAGACAAGAAAAAACTTTTCTATTTATTAACTAGCTGACCTGAGCCTTTTCATAGTTGGAAATTTGTTTCATCACCAGTTTAACGGATTTTGACTTGCCACTACTAAAAATGACAATATCATCTACATAAGCCAAGTGATTTATTTGAGGACCTCTTTTGTCCAGTGAAAAAGGGAAGAAACTATCATGATCATTTAAACTGTTGAGGGATCTTGATAATACCTCAGTAGCTATTATAAAGAGAGAAGGGGATAAAGGGTCGCCTTGTTTTAAACCATGAGAAGAGTGAAAAAAATCATGTCTAGTAACATTTATGATAATTGAGTACCATACATTAGAAATCAGTCTGAAAATCATTTCAGTCCAATTATCACTAAAACCAAATTTCTTCAACACATCAGATATAAAAGACCAGAATAGTCTGTCATAGGCTTTAGTCATATCTAGCTTAAGAACTACATTACCATCCTGATTTGGTTTAGAAATGTCTTGCATAATCTCTTGGGCCAACATAACATTTTCAGTAATAAGACTACCAGAGACAAAACCACTTTGATTATTAGAAATGATATTAGAAAGCATAGTGATTAATCTTTTGGAGATTATTTTGGAAATAATTTTGTTGGTGCAATTGCTTAGGCTTATAGGCCTAAATTCATTAAAACTGTATGGAGAGTCCACCTTAGGGATTAATGCAAGACAAGCATGAGTATGGAATTTTGTGAGACTCTTTCCTTTGAAAAATTCAACTGTGAACTTAATCAAATCAGATTTAATAATCTCCCAGCAAGATTGAAAGAACATACCATTATATCCATCTGGTCTTACACTGCTCTCTGTACTCATGCTAAAAAATTTACCGCTTTAATCTCTTCTTCCTTAGGTATTTGTACAAGAAACTGGTTCTCTTCTTTAGTGATCATATTGGGAATGCAATTCAATACAGAGTCCCTGCTTCTGGTTTCTTGGTTGAGGTTGAAGAACTTGTTGAAGTGTCTAACAGCTGCTTTGGAAATCTTTTCTTCTCCTTGTATCCAGTTGCCCCTGTGGTTTTTAATTCTGTACATATGAAGTCTTCTCCTCTTTTCTCTAAGAATAATATGTTACAGTCTCCTTCCTTAAACCAATTGGATCTTGCTTTTTGTTTCATTAAGGAATCCTGTAGCCCCATCCATTTGATGTACTCTGCATATTCTTTGTTTAATTCTTCTCTATCTTGAGGGCTTTTATTGTCGAGATCAAGGTCCTCAAGAATAAGAATTTTGTCCTCCCAAGATTTAACATGTTCATGAATATCCCCTATAGATTCTTTGGACCATTGGCTTAGTTTTCTACTCAGCATTTTGAGTTTAGTCTGAAGCCTCCACATTGGATTTCCATCAACATGAGTACTTCATACTTGCTCAACTACTTGTAAGAAATCAGCTTGTTTAATCCAAAAATTTAAAAATCTAAAGTAAGATATATGATGGTTCTGATCATTGAAACATTTCAATAAGAGAGGCCTGTGGTCAGAGCCTGTTCTTGAAAGATGTTTAACAGTATTGTGGTTATACTGTTGAGCCGAGTTGTCATCGACAAAAATTTTATTCAGCCTTTTCCAAATCTTTTTCCTAAGCCTTCTGTTGTTGCACCAAGTGAATCTTGGCCCAGAAAAACCCAAGTCTATCATACTAGCTGCCTCTATAGTGGATATAAAGTCAAGACTCTTATAAGCTCTGTGAGGTTTGCCACCAACTTTTTCATTAGCATCCATAATGACACTAAAGTCACTTCCTATGCACCATGGTCCACTAATGGTATTGCTGAGATTATCTATGTTGTCCCATAAATCCCTTTTTTCATTAGTGGAGCACTTAGCATATATGGCAGTGACATAAGAACCATAATCAATCTAATTCTCTTTGAGATTGGTAGAAAGGTGTTGCTCATGATCTTCTATTATATCAGAGTGATCTACGTAGTTCTAGAAGCACCAGATTTTTCTATTACTATTTGAGATACAATGTTGAAATCCAAGGAATCTTCTATAACCATTCACTTTTTTTTATATCAAAAATGGTTCAAATAAAGGTACAAAAACCACTTTGTTGATGAGTCTTTTGAGTCTGTGAATTGCCTTTCTTGACCTAACTCCCCTAATGTTCCAAAAGATTGTGCTAATCATTGGATAATGGGGGGTTGGAGTTTTTGTCAGATCCTTTGTTCTTTTTGGACAGCTTGGTTTTTGTATTTGTCTATCTTCCCCTTTCTCTTTCTGTGTTTCTACTTTTTTCTTGGTTGTTTCTTTTTGTTGATTTCCCTTGGATTCTTTGTTTCTATCTTTGGTATTGCTTCTACTTTCTTTCTTGCGTTGTATCTTACTGCTTTGATCCTTGTTGCTTTGAGGTCTAGGATCCCCATTGTCAACTTGCCCAGTATCCTCTACTTGTTTCTCTGCAAATTTTTTGCTACAGCAAGTATTGTCACAATTTAAATCCACATAGAGGTTGATAGCATCCTAGTCATCATTTTCTTCTGCAATGTTAATAGGTTGCCTTTGAGGTTCCTGCATATCATTGTTGTCTTCTTCTGTTTTTGTTATACCATCTATACTATGGTTGTTCTCCATTTGCACTTCTTCTTCACTTTTTTCCTGAATTTTCTCTTCCTGTGTTCTATCATTGGCACTGATATTGGTATTCACTTCCTTAATCTCATTTGTCCCTTTTTCTTTGTTCTTTCAGGACATTCTTTAGTATTAGAAAAATCCTGGATGGTTCTTTTGTACCTTTTAACATTGTTGGGAGGATTAACAGCTTTGAATATCACAATGTTCTTCTTTTGAGGCATCTTCTTCTTCTTTCCTTTCTTGACTTTGTATCGCTTTTTTTCATTCATCTTTGTACCATTTTGCTCTTTATTATGGACTTCTTTTTCTTGTACCATTCTCTTTGTAGTGTTACTGGTGTCCTTGTTCTTTTCCTGTTCTACTTCAGTCTCCCCCTCTTCTTTTTCACTGTTCTCCTTCTTTTCCTTTTTTCTTGATCTTTTCCTCTTGTTTTTCTTCTTTTTTCTCAACTTCAGACTTGTCCCTAGAATTGTTGGTCAGATTTGTAGTAGAAACCTATTTTTTGTTGTTATCCCTTTCCAAAACTCTACACTCCATCATATAATGACCTAATTACAGTGTCTACAATATTTAGGAATACCTTCATATTCTATTTTTTGTGTAAAACCAGTTTGAGGAGCCTTTTCATGTTGCAATCCAATGTACATATTATCAAGTAAATTTTTTAGCAAATCAATTTCCACTCTTATCTTAGCTATACTAGTTCTAGTCCTAGAAGTGGTAGCAGCATCAAGAGACAGATGTCTACCAATTGATTCCACAATTTGACTTAAATAATTCCAATTATGGAGATGAAAGCATAAACCTGGTAATAGAACCCAAGCTGGTGCAATCTGTAGATCCTCCTCTGGTTTGAAGTCCGGTGACCATTTTTGTAACCACATTTGCATCTCATCTATTTCTATTACCCTTTTGAATCATACAGTCTTAAAGTCATCTTGATTCAGTAATTGAATGAAGACATTATAGTTATCAAAAACCCCAATTGTAGTTGTTCCTTTGAGCTTAATCTTTTCTTTGAACTGGGATTGTATTTTGTGAATTTGGGGCCTTGCTTTGAGGAATCTTCCTACTAATGTGTATCTACAATTTCCACCATTTGACCATAATAATGATTTGCCTGAAAAAACACATCTGGTATTCCGTTGTGATTAGATTGAGTGGCCTTTATTTTCAGTCGTTCTTGGCGATTAGGGTTGTTTGGGGTTGGGGTTGTAGTCGGAGCGGTGATAGTATCAACATAACGGGGTTTGGTCGGAATTCCTTCCATGTTCTGGTTCGTTTCTCCAAGGGGAGTATTTCCCCCTATAGGACGCGCCGGAGTTGAGCCTTTCGGCTGCTCCATAGAGGTGGAGCGTACGCTCACTCTCGTTTTCTAGTCGTTAATAGCCGTTGTAAGTAAAAGTAGGAGAGAGAAGAGAGAGTTTATACTTAACTAGCTAGCTATCCCTACAATATTGATAATTAATTGGAGAAAGCAGTGCCATGAAATATGTATCAAATTCATGGTCGTGGAATAAGCCAAGTCCAAATTCCCTCACATTGGACAATCTCCTGAACTATAATAAAATGTTGAGATAAGGGTGAATAATACACCTCAAGTATTACTTTTTTTTTTTTTTTTTTGAGTTTCTTACCTGAACTATCAAGTGTGAGAGTTTACCTAAACTATCACCAATTAGTTAGCAAAACACACGTCAGCTATCAATTGTTCACTTTTCCTAACTGATAGTTGAGGTAGGAAAAGTTAACATTTGATAGTTGAGGTGGGTTTTTCTAACTAGTTGGTGATAGTTTAGGTAGGAAACTCTCACACCTGATAGTTCATACAAAAAACTTAAAAAAAAGTGATACTTAAGTTGTGTTTTTGACCCTTAAATCTAAAATGTTTAGTGTACACTATCCTTCATTGACCTAAATTTGGCAGGATGAGGTATGCAAATAAACTACCTGCCATTCTCCACTCCTACTATAAGAGATGGAGGTGGGATTAGCTATCCAAGTCTGAGTTTCCAGATTTGGCAGAAGAAGCAGCCTTCATTGATAGCCAAGCGGAACCCTACTCTGAACAAGATCGATAACTTGAGCTTTTTGAGCCGACCACCAATCTTACCGTTTCAATTTATGCGTTATTATATTTTCTTATCATGATATTTCAAAAAGAATAACATATTTACATATATTTGAAAACAATCTAACCTTTGATTGCCTAATTTATTCTTATTTTACGAGAAAATTTTATAGTTGCACAAACGATCTGGCAGGCATATTTAAGATCACAAATTTAAAAAATATTATAGCCACACAAATATTTTGACATATTTAAGACCATAAATTTAAAAAGTTTTTACTTTCTTTCGCAAATTCCATGTCAAATTAACTATATCACATAATGTTTTTATGATACCAAGGGAGTGCATGATATGATTCTTTTTTCTGGCTGTCTGTGGTTCAGTCCACGCAGAAAGCTATTTTTTCAACAGCCTAAAAGAAATATTGCAGCCCTTTCTGCCTCTTTTAGACATTTCTGATTTTTGTTCTTAGGTATTTGGTAGAATGTCTTCTTGTCTGGGTTATGGGACAAATGAGCCGAAATATGCCAAGCGTAAACCAGTGTCTCTCTACTAAGTCCTACTTTTCACCAACCTCACTAATTCTATCCTTTAAAAATTACATTTCACTTTATACTGTGTTCAGTGCCAATCATTATCCGACAACCACACCTAAACCAACAAGCATCTACATGTTTAATTTCTATATCACGATTCCTTTATTTTCCAGTCTGGTTTAGAGTGTATGCCATAGAATCCATTAAAACGTACTGAAATTTTAAGGAATGGTGATATAGAAACGTTGAGTTATTACAAATGTGGATTTAGACTTTAATTAAAGTTAGTAGATTTAGAATGAATAGACTCATCTTGTTACATGTATACATTATATATTAATTGTTTTCTAAATATATAATATAATTCGAATTGAAAGCTGTTGAACTCAAACAACATACTCAAATATACCTCTGACAACTCATATGAAGTCCATGAGGATTAACCGACTCGAGAAACAAATCCCCTAATTTGAGTGAGCTATAACCGCACAAAACAAAATAGTGATAGTGACTGCTGCACCTACTTTTTTTAATTACTTAATATACAAAAACTAGACAAGTAATTAAGCAAGCATAACCTATACTTAACGTTGTACGTCTTCAAGATGGCAAGTTGGGACACTAATGAAGAAATGTGCTTTATATGATAAAATTCATAATAGTCAGGGTAAAATTTATTGTAAAGAATCAGGGAATTAAGAAGGTTATGCGATCTGATGGTATAAGAATTCAGTATATTTCAATATATAGCTCGGTAAGCTCTTAACCATATGAATGAATTACGGCCTACTAAAATATGAGCCACAGCAGCCATGATAAGAGACATAAATGATTCAAAATACCAGCCGGCACTTATCAAGTAGAAATCCGCAGTAATACGTGAGTACTGAGCACCATCAACATTCAATAACAAATTAAATTAATGCAAGCCCGACAAGCTAAAATATAAGGAACGATAAAAGTTAAGAAATGGGAAATAAAAAGATAAAATTAATTAATGCTTGCCTCCCTTCTGTATGCCTCTTTCCAAGCTTCATGTTAGGAGATGTCAAGGTTCTGCTATAATGTATTGTTACCCTTTCTCTTTTGAAAAACAGAAAATAGAAAAAGACCATTTTCTATTTGCTTCCTTTCTACCACCAACTCTTTCCCACTTCTCTTCCTCATCTTCTTCTATGAACACGGGTTCAAATATCTTAAGACTATTGCTCATGCAAAGAAATTATTAAAAAAAAAAAAAATCACTTTTATCTGGGGGTAATAAAGAGTAAGGAAGAGAAAGAGGTTGGGACGTTTTTGGAGAAAGGAATAGACTATATACTGTGTGTATATATATGTATAGCGGAGAAAGTAGAGAGCCAACCGGAAGAAGACAAGAGGAAGGGGCATGCGGTCTGTATTCAGGTTTTACTTTTTTTTTTTGGATTCGGGTCGGCCATATTATTATGAATATATAACTACATACTTATACCATAGTGTAAAGAATTTTTATATTAGTAGTATATTTTAATCTATTATAACACGTAATCAAGCTACCATGTTTATCAGAAACTAGTTTCAAGTATTATGAACTGTTAGGTGTGGTTTTTTTAGTTGCTTAATTTGATAATGCAGTATTTCTTCTACACTATTAAAGTTGTAAAGTTATTCCCCTATTTGTAAATTACCTTCTTATTTAGGAAGTGGAGGCAAAAAATAACTTGATCTGAACAGTTTGCCACGCACTGGCCCTTCTTTTTTTTTTTTTTTTTTTTTCCCACCCGGTGTCCGGTATCCGCATTGGAGCCCGACTATATCCGGATTTGCGCCGGGTAGGGCCCCATTTGGAGGGAAGCGCTCACTACCAAGGATTTTTTCATACAACCAGTGGCTCGAACCGAGACCTTCCGGTTAAGGGATCTAGGCAAAATATCCGCTGCACCACATCCTTTGGTGGTACGCACGGGCACGTTCACTTGCTTATCTTATAACTATTGGACAAATAGAAAATTAACTCAGAAGAATAATATCTTAGAACCGAAATTAGAATTCGAGAGGATAAATATAAATAAATATAAAGCTCTATACACATTGTTAAGTACCTATCAAATGAACATAATTCAAACAGCAATATTGCGATTTAACAATGCTGCGGTTAAGTATGTGAAATTGACTAAGAAAAAGAAAGATTTAAAGTTTCAACACTAGCAGAGGTAAAAAAGACAATGTTTTGGGAACTGAGAAGGGTGGCTTAGGATCGTGGTCTCATTCAACAAATCAATTATCATAATTTTACTACACCATTGACCAAACCCAATAACGCGTGAGCTATGTGTGCATAATATTCTTCTCTTTTGTCCACCCAAAGCATAGATAACTGTTTTCAAATTTTTCAAATTTACAACTATGTAAAAACCCAAAACCTGAGCTAAAATATTCCTCTCTTTTCCCCAAAACTTTTTGTAAACCTGTTTCCCGGGGTTTTTTCCCTTTTGGCCCCTTTTTTACATACGTTGTTTTTCTCTTTAAACAAACAAACAAACATCTTTTTTAAA